>NC_040914.2:46588832-46658832 GCF_004126475.2 Phyllostomus discolor
ATAGAGATCCGGTTTCTGCCGGAGCCAGACTGAGTTTTGGAGAATTAAGTCACAGGCTGTGCTAGGAAGATGCTCATTGTGCATCGCTTTTCTTAGGGATGAGACGTTTCCTGTCCCCCACGGTGCCAGGGTCTCTGAGGTGACATAATTCTGCACGGATCACTCTGGGGTGGAACTTGGAGTGTCCCAGCACCCGCTGGAGCTGGCCTTCGTGCCCGGGCCATCTCTCACTCAGTTCCACCTCGTCTTCAGGCACATGAACCAAAGGGGTTGTGCAGCTCCCCGCTGTTTGCGTGGCCTTCACACGCATGTTTGGCTGCACGGAGTCGAGTGGCAAGGAGCTGCTTGTATCTCGAGTAGCCGCGAGGGTGAGCCGGTGAGGGGGGTCCAGCGTGAGAGCGTCTGGAAGGCATTCCCGGTGTGGTCGCAGGGGAAGGAAGCCACCCACTTCCATTGTCAGGTTCCAAGGTGCTGGTTGTCAGAGGGAGCATCCGAGACTGCCGAGGCTGCCGTGGGTGGGCGTCACAGCTCAGCCTGCAGCCTGCACGGTGAGAGCAGCAGGCCCCGGGGCAGGGGCTCTAAAGCCCCGGCCTCACCGGGCTGGCGGGAGAGCACGAGGCTCCTCACTCGGTGCGGGAAGGGCCGCAGGAGTGTCCTGTAAAGACACGTGGTCTGGAGTCACCCCGTCGGGCATTCTGGTTAATAAAGGCTCGCCTCGCTGCGCTGCGGAAAGGCTAAGGCTGGGGGTTGGAAGTGCCGAGGCCCCGCCCCTCTGGGTGTCGGCCGTCAGAGGGGCAGAGCGTCCTCCTGCTCGCACCACTGCTCCCAACTGGACCTGGGACGGCACCTGCCGAAGCCCTTGCCCAGCCCTGACGCCCACGCGATTGTCAGCTGTCCACTGGTGTCACGAGTGGCAACTTCCAACACTGAGACAGACTATCTTCTTTCCGAAAGTCCGAGTGTGTCTGTGCACATTGTCCGGGGGGATTTAGAAAGCGAGTCTCCGCCCCTCACCTCCTGCCGGCACCACCGGCGGCACCTGGGGCCACGCGATCTTCCTGAGAATCTGAGATTTGTCTGAGTTCTGGCTTGAAGGGAACTCACTTAGTTTTGCACGGGACCCTGAAAAACTTAACCTGAAAAAGAAAACCGAGGCCTAGAGAAAACAGATGGAATGTTGAGGGCTCTCGTGGAGTTCGCCTCCTGGCCACTGTGGAGAACTCCGTGTGTGCCGATGCCCCAGCACTGCGGGGGCCGGCTGCCGGCCCAGGAGCGAGGCGGCCGGCAGGGACGGGCAGTGCGGCGTGGCCGGAAGAGGGGCCTCTGCAGCTGGCCTGGCGGGGCTGCACCATCCACGGTCCGGTCCTCCCGTTTTTTAAGAGAAGCGTAAGATCCAACTTTTGCAATTTCTCCATAAAATCTCTGACTTCCGTAAAATCTCCTGGATTCCAGACACATTCTACGCAAAACGCCTGTGGAGACGCACGCCCAGCAGGTGAACGGGGAGACCGCGTCCCTCCCACCAACCCCTGGTTGGCCCTCACCTTGGTTCTTGCGCTTCTGAGTGCTCCCGCTCCTTGATTCGCCTGTGTGTTCATTTACCTCCAGAGAGGGAAGCCAGCTTGTCCAGAGCATTCCAGAGTTAGCCGTGCAAGTGCTGTACCCTGGGCACCTGTCCGTCCCCAGCACACTGGGGCAGTGGGCCACTCTGCTGCCCAAGAGTGGTCAGCACACGGTGTCAGCTGCTTCTAAGAGGTGACAGCTCACCTGTGCGGGTGGGGAAGGTGCCTGTGGGCTCAGATGGTGTCGGGGCTGCCGTCGCCTCTCCCTCAGCACCCGTGGGGTGCTTTGGGCCTGCGCACCGGCCTCTCGGAGGCTCGGCGTCCTTGCCGGTGAGTGAGAGTATGAGCAGCACCGCCCTGGGGGGCTGGTGAGAGGCCAGGAGACGCCAGGTCCCCTGAGTGGGTGTCGACGGCACAGGGAAGTCGGTCTGGATGGCTGACCCGGAATCCAGGCGTTCCCGTAGTCCCCAGTCCCCTGACCGCGCCCGCCCCCCTTGCAGGCCCTTTGAGGGCAGTGGTGGGTGTCTTTCCCGAACTGCTGTGCATTATCCACCTTCATCTATTTCCCAGTTACGGTGTCATGCTCTCTGGCATTGGTGTCAGGTGTGTGACGCAGAGGTTAGGTATCTGTATGACTTACGAAGCGACCCCCTCCCCGAAGTCCAGCACCCAGGGGACGCCGCACACACTCACGGCGGTCTCATCGGCTCTGCCCCCGTGGCCTTCCGTGTGCTTGGAGAGAGAGTCCTGGGGTGCGTGTGTGTCTCCCCGTGGCGCCGCAGCCCCGGCCCACCGCGACTTCCTGCTGACGGAGAGTGTTCGCAGCAGCATTTTGTGATCTGTTTCTTTGCCTCCCAACTCATCAGAATCTCCGTGACGATGGCACGGAGACCCACAGCGTTTCTGGGAGTTCCCTGGAGTTGTTGGGTCCGTAGTGCAGGGCCTCCCAACTCAGTGTTGTCTGAATACCCAATTCCCCGGGAGAAGTGGCTCCACAGTGACTCCCCCAGGGTCCCGGGATCTGTACATCGAGGTAACTCCGTGCACTGCTGCCCGTGTACGGAAATCGCCGACAAAGGACATGAAGAGCAGGAACCCGCGATCAGACTGATGCGTTGATCAAGGTGCCCCTCTCGGCTCCACTGCCGGTCGGCGCATCAGTGACGTGTGGGCAGTCGCCGTGAGTAAGTTATGTGTGTTTTACAGCCTTCCGTGAACATTTTCCCTTTAAAAGCACGACAAAACAAAGCAAAACAAAAATATTCCTCAGGGGTTGTGAGTGCCAGAGAAAAGGGTGAAACACGACTGGAAGTTGTTCTTCGGGGGGGGGGCAGGGCGGGCCTCCGCAGCAGTGCTGGGTGCAGGCTGGCTTCCCGCGCAGGTCTGGGGGACTCACGAACCCCTCCGTTCCCGCCCACGGCTCCCGCTCGGCCCCACCGTCAGCCCTTCCGCCTCTGTGTCCGTGTGTCTTCCTGTCCTTGCTCTGCGTCCCGTCCCACGTCACGTCCCCTCTGAGGAGGGTGGGGGACTCGGGGGGAGAGTAGGGTCTCCTCAGGCCGACCACAGGGCCCCGAGTCCCGGGCCCTCGTCGGTCGGAGGGGCAGAGGGCAGGGAGCGAGGCTCTGCTCGCTCTGCGAAGGCCGCCGCCGCCGGAGATGGAGCCGGCCCCGCGGCGGGCCTTGGCCCGGATGTGCTCCCGGAGCAGCCCGGTGTGGGCCACCCGCCCCGCCCGCCGACCCAGACGAGGTCCCAAGGAGGCCACCGTGCGGCCCCTCAGCACACTCTGGCACGCGCAGTGCGGGAGCGGCCTCGGGCAGGGGGCGGTCTTTCCCTGGGAGGCTGGCCCCACGTCTCCTCCCTCCGTCCTGGCTTCGTGCGCCCGCACCGCTGCCCCTGCCCCCGGCTGGGCCCCCCCCCGCACAGAGCTCGCTGCTGGTGGGGGTGACGGAACCACAAACACGCAGCGACACGTGGCGTCAGGCACAGGGCGGGCCCAGCGCCCAGCGGTGCTCCAGCCTCACTGGGTGCCTGGGGAGGCGTGGGGGCTGGTCCGTGCAGCGGAGTTGGGAAGTCTGAGCAGCTGCACCACTGCTCCTCGGCCGGGCCCGGCGGCCCGGCGGCCCAAGGACGCGGCTGGGAGGACAGCCCTCGGGCCTCTCCCCGTCTGTGCTTCTGGTCCAGCTGGTCCCCAGCAGCCTGGCGCCCTGCGCCCTGCCCGGCTGAGGCCCTGCGGCTCTGGGCAACGAGGGCCGGTCGCTGCCTAGGAGGCCCTAGCAGTGACGGGAACCCACGCTCCCCGACAAAGGCGAGATGAGCCCAGGGCCCAAATCCGCTAAGATCTTTCTCTGCACGAAAGTTTCCCCACCGCTTGTCTCAGTGCTTTAAGCTTTCAAAACATTTGACCCGTTTGGGTAAAGCGTAGCCAAGAAATAAACACTCAGAGGCCGCTCCGTCGACGGGACCCAGGGCCCAGCCACTTCCACCCGAGGGCTCTCCTGACCGCGGCCGCTCGCCGCGGAGCTCCCTCGGCAGTGAGTGGGGCAGGCTCACTGCCCCTGCACGTGTGACAGTGGTGACCCCGAGCTTGCCCCTCCGGGGGCTTCTGTGTCCTCCCCCACACAGGGTCTCCCTGCACCCGTGCAGGCCGCCTGCCGCTCCCCCGTGGCGTGCAGAGACCCACCCACTGTCCTCGCTCTGGAAACGCCAGTGCGTCCTGCGTGGAGGCGAAGGCGTCGCTCCAGGCCCAGCGGCAGGAGGCGCTTCCGGCACCGGCGATCAGTGCTCTCCCCACCTCGCCCGGCGCCTCCCGCCTCCCGCACGAGGGCCCCCTCCTCGGGCCGACTCTCCCCGCCTGCCCGGGGCCGGCCCTGAGTGCAGGTCTGCCCGCCTCCCGGCGCGTCCTGGCTGCCGGTGCCAGGCACAGCAGTCTTGATTCCAGCGTCTCTGTCTTCAGGGGTCCTGCACGAGTGCTCGTTTGAAGGCTCAGTGGCATTCTGGAGCGAGAGCGTCGTCTGTGGAGATGTCGGGGTGGGGCCCCCCACGGTGGGGTTGGGAGAGAGGGAGCAGAGTGCGGGGGGGTGGGGGTGGGGGGGTCCTGGCGTCCCAGGCATTCTCACGCCCCCTCACCCTGCGTGTGATTTCCCAGTACTCAGTGTCATGGGTTTTTGAAGGTATTGGTTAAAATCATTTCATGCCTGACATCAATTTAGTCTTACTCGTTATCTAGCTAAAATAAAACTTAAAAATAGCTTATCAGAGTAAGTAAGCGATTTCCCAATAAGTGCAAAGTCCCCACCGTCTCCAAAGGCGCACTCGAGGCGGACGGAAGCGACAGGGCCCAGGGGCCCCGGCCCGCTGTGAGCTGGCGTCCTGGGGGGGCGGGGGTCTGAGGGCCCTGCAGGGCTCCGCTGTGGGGGACGGGCCGCTCTCCCCGCGGTCTCCTGCGCCGGCAGCCCGGTGCTGTGGCCCCACTCTGCCCCTTCGAGGAGAGCAGAGGCTGAGCCCGCAGGCCCTGCTTGTGGTCCAAGCCCGGGGTCCCACCTGCCTCTCCCTGCCCCTCCGGTCTGTGGGGACCCCCCTCTCCCAGAGCTTCCAGTCGCCCCTCGGGGAGCAGATCTGCATCCACTGCGCTGGGCCAGTGAGGCGGGGAGGGGGTGCCCTCCCCATCTGCCGTTCAGAAGAAGGAGGAGGAGCCCGCAGCTGCTCGGCCAGCCGGCAGGAAGCCGGGGGGGGGGGGGGGGGCCCTGGGCGCTCCTGTCCGCTTGCAGAGAGAACCCCTCTCCAGAGACCGTCTGGGGCCGCGTGTCAACTGCCCCGACGGCCTGTGCTCCAGGGGGGGCTCCCACGAGCTCGGGTCCGGGACACGGCGAGCCCGGGGAAGGCCGCCGAGGGACGGGCTCGGAAAGGGCGCCCCCTCGGCCTGTGGCCGACTCGGCTGGCACGGAACAGCCGCACCGGAGCTGCCTGCGCCGAGCCCCTTCTTTAAGCACATGAAGAAATGCTCCCATTTATTAATAATCAGAAAAATGCCATTGAAACCAGGTAGCACTCCACTCCTTGTAGACGGAGAAGCAGAGGGCCGGACGAGGCCCCGTGGCAGCAGGAGTGGGGCCTGCGGCAGCCCCGGGGCACCCGGTCCCGGGTCCGGTTTCACCTGTGCACTCCGCCCAGCCCGAGGTTCTGCGGGACGTGCCTCCCAACGACGGCCCCGCTCCCTCCCCCCGCATGTCCTGGCAGCGGCGCACACAGACACCGTGTGGCCCCAGGAAGAGCAGGAGCACCGGGCTGTGTGTCTGCAGGCAGCAGGTGCGGGTGAGAGTCCTCGGGCTTCCTGAGACGGAAACACAGGACGAGAGAACACGGTCTCATTTAACAGAAGCTGAAAATACACGGGAACAAAGCAAACATGCACATCAGACAAACCCCAGCGGCTTCCTGCAGGAACAGGAGGGGTGTGAGGGCGGAGGGAAGTAAGCACACAGCTCAGGGGAGGGGCTGGGCGGGGCCACCGGCCACCAAGTGCCACAGGTGGAGAAGGGCGAGGACGGGCCCTGCTTCTGCGGGAGGACACGCCGGCGCAGCCCTCCCGTCCACCGCGCTGGGTGCGCGGCCCCGCCGCAGGCGCGTGAAGCCCAGCTGCCCTCAGAACCCGTGCTCCCCAGCACGCCTCCTGGCGAAAACAGTCTGTGACACACCGGCCCACCGACTTCGCCTTCCCTGTTCTGCCCCGGGAGCTCCGTGTGTGTGTGCGAGTGTCTGTCGTGTGAGAGTGTGTGAGCGAGTGGCCGTGGCCTCCTCTGGGTGCCGAGGGTTCTGTGGGCGGGCGCACTTCTCAGAGCTGCTCCGAGGGGTAATCTGGCTGGACAGGGCTCTTCCTCGGCTTACGCTGTCTTCGAGAGACAGTGGATCATTTCTCTTACTTGTATCTTTTCCCATTGCTTTCAAATAGCATGTCCCAGTGATCAAGACTGGACACTAATAAACTCTTGGTTAATGCCACAAACAAAAGGTGTGAGGTCCGATGGTGGGAAAACACAGGTGCACGCCGTCCGGCTTCCCAGGGAGGCGCCGGCTTCCAGCATTATCAGCACCTGGCAGGATGAGACTGTTTTATGTAAATGGATTCATTATTATTAATTTCTGCTGGCACTGAACGATTTATGAACTGCTTTTCGAATGTGGAAAAGTGGTTCATGAATCAGAAGGAAAAATGTTCCCCAAAACCAGCATCGATAAATAACGACTTTTATTCATGGGTCCCGCCCACAGTGTCTTTTATCTTCGGGAAGGACGGGCTGGGAATTACGGAGTCGCCGCGGGCGGAGGTGGGGGCCCGGGACAAACGAGGGAGCGAGGGCTGGGGAGATTGCAGAGGAGGTTCCTCGGGCGGCAGCCGGGGCAGCGGCGCGTGCCGGGCGGAGGCCGCCCTCCGGGCGCTCTCCTCTGCTCTCCCCGCTCCCGCGGGAACGAGTGCCGGCGAACACAGTTGTCCGCTCTCCTGTTGCCAGTGAGGGTGAGCAGGTGCGCAGTGTTTTTAAAAAGATCGTCACGTGCCAATCACGTGGTCATTCTCCGTCTCAAGAGAGACGACAGCGGAACGCGGTGCAGAGCGGAGTGGCAGCCCCGGGGGCCAGGGTCAGGCCCTCTGTCCGGGGAGGCCTGGAGCTGCTGGGGCCCCTCGGGGGAGGGCAGGGCCCGAGGGGCGGCTTCGTGAGCGCTGCGTGTTCTCAGGGCCCAAAGTCAGCGGCAACAGTGCCCTTCAGTACCGATTTCGTGCTATCTCCAGGTTCTGCCCATCAGAAAAAATGGTAACCCCAGCTGAACTGCCAGCTTTGCTGTCTCAGGCTGGCTGGCCCGTGGGGCAGAGGGGCCGGCCCGCTACTGGCAGAGTGAGGGGGTTTGACGCCGTCCCGGCAGCGCTGAGATGTTGCCAAGCGGCCGCCTGTCTCACCTGCAGAGACGCCCAGTGAGCAGTCCCCCGCACTGCCCCGGACGCAGCGCAGCCGGCAGGCTGTCCCAGGGCTCCGGAGGCCCTCTGGCTGTCAGCACCGCTCTCCAGAGAGGGGGCGAATCCAGCTAAAAATACTCCGGAGCAGCACGAGGCTGTCGGGAACCGCCACGCTTGTAGTGGTGCGTGCGTGTCGGCACCTGTAGCGGTGCGTGCGTGTCGGCACCTGTGGGACACGCGGGGCCGGAGAGAGAGCAGCGGGCGAGGTCTAGGGGCTGCTGTCCTGGCCAGCTCGCTCATCAGCTTCGGGCCAAAGTGCGTGGGACGTGCAGCCAGGAGTCTGCAGGCCCTTCTTGTAGCCGAGAGCCGGCTCGGATGCCCTGTCGGGTGAGCCTGGGCCCCTTCCACGGCCGTGGCTGCCACCCACCCCACGCCGCTGGTTCCCGCCGCTCTCAACAAGAAGAAGGTGTTGGCCACATCCTCCAGCTTCTCGAAAGAAGCTAGACTTTCAAACTTCTACTAATTTATTTGTTTATTTTTTAATTCTGGCAACTGGTTCAGATCTTAAGAACAATGCAGTGAAAACACTGGGCGTTGGGATGCCCACTTACTGCGTCTCCGCTGAGAGCTGAGAGAGGATCCCGCAGTGGACACCCGGAACACCACGAGGCCGTCGCTGCCCCGGGGCCCTCGGGGTCTCCGCGTCCGGTCGGCGCGCACAGAGCTGTGCGTTCCCAGGAGGCCGGTGCGAGAGGAAAGCACTCCCTCTCCCTTCACTCCGTCGGTGGTTTCTTCCTGAAGTTTCAAGAAATCGTCCTTTTACACAAAGTATACTTTGGTCTTGGATTTATTCACTAACTTCCCCGAGTAGAGTCGTTCTCGAGAGGCCTTGGCTGTGGGCCCAGGCGAGGGGCCTGCCCTGCCAGTTGGGTCTGTGAGCACAGAACCAGCTAACGAGACACTGAGGAGCGGCTTTTCCGGAGACAGCGGACCCCGACCGCAGGTCATGGGGCTGCAGTCTGCACGGAGGACAGCAAAGTCTCGGCTCCACTCCCCTGCCCCCCGCCCGACCCGCACGGACACAAAGGACTGGGCATGACCGGAACTTAACACCAGAAACTCTCAGAAGCTCAGGGTCCGCTGTCCAGGGAGATTGGTGCTGGCGCCCCTTTCACCACAAACAGCCGAGCTCCAAGGTCCTCCAGTTAAACCTGCCACCAGTGTCCCGCATCCCCAGTCCCCCCAAACCCTTACAGCCCTTGGCCTGTCCCAGGGAGCAAGTGGGATGTGAGGCACCAGTGGGGCCCTGTTATCTCTTTCTAAGGAATATATTCTTGTTAAAATTTTATTTATTTATTTATTTTAGAAAGGGGAAAGAGAGAGAGAAAGAGGGAGAGAAACATCAATGTGTGGTTGCCTCTCATGTGCCCCCAAGTAGGGGCCTGGCCTGCAACCCAGGCATGTGCCCTGACTGGGAGTCAAACCAGCCACCCTTTGGTTCCCAGGCCGGCACTCAATCTACTGAGCCACACCGGCCAGGGCTTGGTGGGCACCTTCTTTATCACTAAACCTTTCCTTACTGCAAACTGACACTTGGGGTTTTGGCCTGTCATAGTGCCTGGCGTGAGGACTTCGGGCCAGTGACATCCCCACATGTCTCTCCTCGGTGGCCATCTGTGGGGTGTGATTCTAGTGCTTTAAAATATTCATTTTTAATACAACTACTTAATCGGGTGTTTGACTGCTGCGACAGCATCCTGCTGCAACTCTAAAAGACCAACCAGAAATGGGGTGTTGGAGTCCCAGAGCTCCTGGGGCCGTTCCCAGAGAGATGCCCCACACGCTGGACTGACCTCGCTCCCGGTGACACGTGGTTCCCTGGCCGCGGGGGCTCGTCTCCTGTATCAGTGGACCCCCGCCTCTTCATCCTGTTGTGAACAGACCAGAAAAGTGCCGTAAGAGCCAATAACAGAACAAATAGTTCCATTTTGTTTCATTCTACAAGTTAATCTGTGTACCGTTTCTGGGCAGCAAATGAACACCACTTTTGTTGTTTACAAGACGAGATGCCAGGAGACAAAGAAGATAATTATTCCACAATGACATGACAGCAAGTTGGAATCGAGTCAAGATGAAAACTTTTTGTTTCTGAGGCTTTCTCCCAGGAATGTTTCCATTCCATCGTTGAGCGCCTTCTGTGTTTCCGTCCTGTGTGAGGTCTGGGGGACACAGCCCGGCCCGTCCCCAAGAAGGTCACACTGCCGTGGGGGAGGTGACAGTGGGAAAATGCCATGCTGATATGAAACTGGACAATGAAGGCATGGGTATCGTTCTAGGAGAGTGGATGGTCAGTGGGGACGTCTCCAAGGAGCAGGGGTGTGATGGGAAGGAGGTGGCAGTGTGAGGGGCTGGAGGAAGAGTCCAGGCAGACTGTGGCGGCGGACCCAGGTGACACAGTCAAGGGACCCCAGGCCAGCACTGCACACGGCAAGGACAAGGGTGGAGAGAGAGGAGTGTGGGAAAGCCAGCAGAGTGAGTGAAATTATGCCGAACCTCTGGTTAGACTTTGGGATTTTATGCTCAACACTGTGGGATGATTCGATGGGTAACTCGGAGGTTACTTTCAATGACTTTATTGCCACGGAACTTCACTGAAGAAAGCACAGGTTTTAAAAAAGGCAAAGAAACACGTCTTCTCCACCTATGGGCAGAGCCAGTCCTCCGGGAAGAGGGGCGGACGGGTGGTCACGAGTAAGTCCCCTGCCGCCTGCGTGTGCCCCTCTGCTCCGGCCGCGGCGGCAGGAGCCAGACCCCCTGCTACTCGGGGTGTCCGAGGCTGTCCTCCCCTGAGGAGGCAGAGGTTGACAGGAAAGGCATTTCGGAGTTAAATATATGCTTCAATCAGCGGAACTTGTATACAGATTGACTTCCATGAAAAATGAGAGCTTTGTGTAATTCAACAGAGTAAAATAAAAGGCCCCAAATAAATAAACGGTTGTCTTTTTTTATTAGCTCTCCCTCACCCTGGACCCGCCCGTAAGCCGCGCGGTGTCTCCGCCCTCTGCGTTTGCGGTGCTGCCTCTGGAGCCCGCTGCGTGTGTTCGAGCTCTGCAGCCAGGCCCACGGCGCCCGTGTGCATGGTCCTAAGGCGGGCGTTTGTCCTGTCCACCGAGGGCAGGCGACTGCCCCTTTCCTGGGAAACCGGTTGTTAATCCAGGACGCCCGAATGGATCAGTATCTGGTGAGACGACACCGTGTTCGAGTTACTTTACGTCACCTTGATGGTTAGCTAATGTGGGGACGGACACATTCCCCCCAGAAGCGGACACGGTGTGATTCAGTGGCGAGGACGTCGACCGCCACAGGCTGTTCGCCTTTGCCCCGGCAGGAGAGGGAGGATTTACTGAAGGAAACGCAGCTATGGGTATATTCCTTGCCGCACTCTGGCCCAGAACACCCGTTTTGTTTATGATTCTGTTTGGCAAGGTGACATAAACCGTGGTCACTAGCAGGAGGACGATGCCAGGAGCCCCTGTGACTGGGTGCTGGGTGCCCAGTCTCCCCGCAGGGCGTGCGGTGACAACCCCAGCAGGACGCCAGGCGGGGGGGGGGGGCTTTTCCCCGTCCGCCGGACGCACCGAGGACGGTCTGCACGGTGGCGCGGAGCCGCTCTGCACCGTGTGGGCTGGGGATGGGCTCTTGGGTGCGAGGGGTTCCCATGGTGCCCGGCGGCCCACGGGGGGAGCACGGGCCTCGGGCTCCTCGTCTGCCCGTGGGAGCGCCTTCCCCCCGGCGGCCCTCCCTCCCTCCCTCCCCGCCCGTGCTGCTGGGGCTTCTGGCCAGCCAGAGGGTGCAGGGAAAGAAGGGGCCAGTGGGCGCGGGGAGGAGAGCCGGGGGACGAGCGCACGTGGAGACGCGGGCCGCTGACAAGTCGGGGCGAAGGGAGCCCACAGACACGCCTGGACCAGTGAGCCGCCGGGCACCAGGGTAGCCGGGGCGTCTGACTGAGTCTCGGGCGAGAGGGACACCGAGGCCGGTTGCTGTTGCCCAGGGAGACGGGGAAGCCCTCCCTCGGGGCCCGGGGGAGCCCCCCTCTGCTCCTTCAGGCGGGAGACCGGCCCCAGAGTGGGGAGTGGAGGAGCGGAGGCGTGTGTGGGCGTGGTTCTGGTGGTGGCCGGGGCAGTGAGCCCTCCCGGCGTCCTGCTCTGCCGCACGGCTCTGGGCCGGGCCACGTGACGTGCGTGGCAAACCCCTCATCAGCGAGCGTGAAGCAGACGCAGGGTGGGCCATCGGGACGCCCTGCCGGGGCACTGTGGCTTGTGAAATAATCACAGTGGATAATGGGCACTGCTTCTTTTAAATGGTTAAAACCTTTTGTACGTGTTACCTCATCCTTCCGCAGCCCTCTGGATTGATCACTGTCATCACAGTGCCCATTTTACAGAGGAGACAACTGAGGTACAGAGGTACGAAGAAGTAAGTGTAAATGCCTTGCCCCAGGTCCGCAGTGGCAGGCGACAGGCCGCACAGACAGGGCTGGATGGGGCCTGAGACCGGGCACCACACCGACTCAGGGCGAGACATGAGCTGAGTGCCCACCCCAAGCCCCCCAGACGGTCTCCCGTCCCCAGCGCCAGACAAGCGAAAAACCACACTGCTCGTGGACAAGGGGGCTAGGGGAGTTTCCTGTGTTTCTGGGCTCTGGTCCTTGCCCCAGGGCGCTCTGGTTTCATGGGGCCTTGTCCACATTGCTTCTGGAACATGCCAGGACCCTGGTGACGGAAGGAAGGTTTAAGGACGGGCGGGTTTATGTGGATGCACAAACACAGAGACAAAGGCTTGAGAGCTCTTGCCTGAGAGTTCTGAGGGCTCTTAGGGCACCCAGACTTTATAGTTGGTGGGGGGCGACCTTTCCACCTTCTGCCTAGTGGAGCGTCATGGAAATGAGGTTGGGGTGCACCTTGGCCCTCCCCAGAGCAGCCGCCTGCCCGTGGGAGTGGGGCTGCGTGGAGACCTGAGAACTGACACCCGCCAGTCACAGCCCAGGCAGGGGTGTGTGCTCCCGCCCCTGGGGCCCAGAGCCCCGCCTTACCCTGCCCTCCCCTGTCAGGTGCCCCGAGCCTCAGGGGCTCCACCCATTGGCAGGGCCCTGCGGGGAGGGAAGACTCCGAGAGAGGAGGCCCCTCCCGAGACCTTGGAGTGGTCAAGTCGAAAAGGCAAGGCCTGGGTTTTAATTTGCTGCTCTCTGTACCGGGTGGTCCCGGGGAGACCCTCACCAGCACGGGGCCTGCTCCAGGGCGCCCACCACGTCCTACTGACGGAGCGGGGTGGCTCGCTTCACCCCCACCCCAGCTGTGTGAGCGGCGGCCGTGTGAGCGTGTGCAGGGAGGCGAGGCCTGGAGAGGAAGCTCCTTCCGACTCGCAGGCTGGGGGGCTGGGGGGCAGTCGCAGCCCAGCCGGCCAGCGCGAGCCCGACTGTGGCCCAGCCTTCCTCTGACAAGTCTGCGTGACCCTGTGGACGGGCAGGCCCCACCCACCTGGAGACACTGGAAACCGGTGTCACCCACTGGAGGCGGCGAGTCCGTGGCGGACAGTTAGTGGTCACGGGACCGGGGACTGCAGGCAGGAGGGCGGCCCGCTGAGAGGCCCAGGCTGGGCTGCGCAGCCTCCCCCCTCTCTCGCCCTCGTGCCTGACCGGTGGGTCTGGGCGCCTGTGTTCCGCCGTGACCGGGGTCCTCAGCCCGGCTGCTGGACTCGGGTGGGGAGCCAGAGGGGGGCGTCGGCGGCCAGGTGCCACCCTCCCGGGGCGCCCTCTCGAGCCCGAGTGTCCCTGGGGCAGAAGCCCCTCCTCCTCAGCCCCACCCCGAGGTGTGCACAGGTGTCCCTCTGCCCAGCAACGCCACAGGCCCTGGCGCCCGTGGTCAGGACGCGCGGTTCTCGGGAACCCCGTCCAGGCCCCTCAGTTCGGCGGGGGGGGGGGGGGCAGCGCCCATCGGGGCAGGGTGGACGGGGGGGGGGTGCGTGCAGGCGCCCCCTGCTCCCTGCGGGACCCTTTCACGCGGCTGCTCCAGCCCAGGCAGGAGAACTGCTTCCCTGCAAAGCATGAAACCTATTGCCGAGCGAGCAGCGAGAATTAACCTTGATTACCACAGTAATTTACTAATCAAAACTGGAGACCTGCTAATCAAGCCGGAATTGCCAGCTGCTTGATTTTTATAGTAACACAACTAAAACCGTGCGTTTGGTAAACAAGGGTGTGGGTGTGGCGGGGAGGCCGGGTGGGGGCGGGGCGGGGCCCCGAGGCTGCCGGGAGGCTGGCCTCTGCTCCAGGGACCCCCGGCAGGCAGGCAGGCGGAGACGGACGGGTGCAGACGCCCATGCGCGCGAGCGTCTCAGGTCGGGGTCTCAGGCAAGGGTACTAGTGTGAGCGTGTTTGGAAGGGGACCCCAGGAAGCATCCATAGGGGAGACCAGGGGAAACGGTACCAGGGAAGGGAAGGCCGGGGCCGGCTGCTGCTGAGACTGACCGGGGCACGGTGCGCAGCGGGCATGGGTGGCCCCCCGTGGGGCAGGGAGCTGTTCTTGGCTGAGGGACGGGGCCCTTGGGCGCTGCCTCCCTGGCCTTCTGGGTGGTCCTGCCGTGGGCCTGGCGGACTTCCGTGGCTGGAGGGGCTCTCCCTGGGGACCGGCGGTCCATGAAGGGGCAGTCGGGAGGCCGTCGCTGTGATGCGGGGTGGGGGGGAGATGCTCCAGCACCCGCCGTGCTGCCCGGCATGGCCTTGCACCTCACGCCCTCGGACCTCAGTCCGTCTGAGACGCATCTCCCTGAGGAGGAGGGCGCCCGGCTCCTCTCACGTCCGTCCTGCGCACGGCCGGGCCCAGCGCCGCGGCCTCTGCAGCTACACAGCCTGTGCTCCGCCCAGAACAACCGCCCCCACGCTCCGGACAGCACCTGCCGCTCCGTGCTCGCCCGTCTCTACCTCCTGCTCTTCCCGCTCCTCGGGGCGCGAGCGGAGGCTCGACTGCGTTCTCTGCACCCCCGAGTCCAGGGGCCCCGGCCCACCTGGCTGCTCAGTCCGTCTCTGCCGAAGGGGGGTGGCAGGTGAGTCTGGGGGACCCCTCAGCCGGGGTGGCCTCTGCTCAGCCTCAGGCGGCCCGGGGGCCGGAAGGGCAGAGCGTGACCACATCCGTGAAACTCGGGAGAAAGTGGGAGGCCTGGCTCAGCCTCTGCTCGGTGACCACAGACGTCCACTCTGTCACCTCCGGTCGCAGGAAGCTGAGCCAGAGCTGCTGCCTGGGCCCCGCAGTGCCTCCCCCTCTGCGGCTCCGGCTTGGGGCTCCTGACTCCAGGGAGAGCCCCGGTCTCTGACCTCTCTCCCGAGGCCGGCGTGTGCCAGCTGGAGGTGAGGCGTGTGCGCCCCAGAGCCCGTCCGCCTTCCTCGGACCCCACGTCTTCAGCAGGTGTTCCGTCATGGAGGGCACCCAAGGGCCCTGGGGCTCGGTGCCCCCGGACAGCAGAGCTCCCGCTGCTGGGGAGGGAGGGCGTGGGCAGAAGGGGGCGCTGCGGGTGGTGAGACAGCGTCTTGAGGGCTCGGCCCCGCAGGCAGGACGGTGGTGTGAGTCGAGGGGCCCGGGGCACCGGGGGGGTTATGGGGGGCTGAGAAACCACCACCACGCGTGTCCGGCCCCCGCCTGCGCTCTCCCAGGGCGGCCCCAAGAAGGCACCGCCGGTCCCAAGACCGCTCATCCTGCTCCCGGGAAAGAAGAGGGAGAGGGTTTTCATCAGGGAAAATAGGGCAAAGCATCCCTGCAGGCATAAGTAGAGCTCCCCCCCCCCCCCCCACCAGGCAGTTGGCAGGGGCCTGGGCCCGGGGACGGCCTGGAGAGGCCCGGCCGGCAGGGAGGGGGTCTGGGCCGCCGAGGGGGAGCCCGTGACGCCCAGAGGACAGGGGCCGGCGTCTCCGGTGCCCCCGGGTGTGGGAGGTCGGAGAGGCCCGCACGGGCCAGGCCCCCAGCCGTGGTGTTGAAGGGGCTGGGGGAAGTCTCTCTGCCCAGAGGGTCCCCAGAGTTTGAGGAGACCCCAAGGTCGGGGAAGAAACCCCCTGGGCAGTCCCTGGTCACCCAGTCTTGATGCCGTGGTGAGGATGGCACGGGGATGGCACTCAGCACCCAGCGCCAGGACGGGGAGAGCAGGAGGCCAGGACAAACGTCATCGGCTGCTCTGGGTCCGCAGTGCAGGGCCAGAGACGACACGGACACCCATCCTTCCGACACGGACACCGCCCTTCTGAGGGCTGGGCAGTCAGTGCAGAAGCAGCCTCTGGGCCCCCCTGGGGCCAGGCAGCTGCCCGGCCTCCGCCTGGGCGTGCACGGCGCCCCGGCTCCTTCAGCACGGAGCCCCCTCCCACCTCGGTCCCGGACTAGGGCCCCGCCTTGCCTCAGCGGCTGCCGCGCTCAGGGCAAGGTGGTCTGCAAGGAAACCCATGTGCGTCACCGCCCCCGCACGGGCAAGTGCATGGTCACCATCCCCAGCTAGCCGGGGAGTCGAGGCCTCTCTCCCCCAGCACAGCTCTCTCATCTGAGCTGTCACGAGGAAAGAAAACCAGCTAATTGGCCTGACTGCCCCATTTAGACAAACAGTGACAATGACAAGCAGACATTGATTGAGTAGAACCAGACACGGTGTAAAACGCTTCACACACGTTTCCTCATCGGCAGTGACAGTGACGGGATGGTGTCACACCCCCGGATGCGGCAGAGACCGTCTCTCTGCCATTGCCTCTCCCGGATGCGTCCTGTGCTCTGAACCGCTGCGAGTGGCCTGTTTAGCTCCTGAGATGCTCAGACACCCCCGGAAGATGGGGACCTCCGTTACCTTCCTGGTCTGGAGTGCGGGTCCGGCTCCAAGGGGAGCACGGCCAGACGCGGGTCCGCTGGGCGGCCGTGCCACCTGCAGCGGGCCTGTCGCCGTCCCGTCCGGACCCGCCTGTCTGCGCCGCGGCACTCCTCTCCGGCCTCGGGGCGTGTGGGGCGGCGACCAGTGCGTGCACCCCTGGGAGCCGTGCTCAGCCCTGGGGGATCCCCTGACCTGGGAGCACCTGGGGTGAACTTCCTCCCCATGGAGGGGCTCCTGCCCGTGGGGGACTGACTTGGGAATGAACAGCTCGGAGCCCTTCCCTCAGGGCGGGACAGGGCTGAGCTGGAGCGGCACCTCCGCCCAGCCTCCTCCCTGACCCCCCCCCCACCCCCGGCAGGTGTCACAGGAGTGCACACGCCCCGCAGGCCCTTGCCTCAGCCCCCCGGGCGCACTCCGCCCCAGCACCGACCTGCTGCGTCTCTTTGCTGTGAAACTGCTGGGCTGAGTTTGGGGGTGCGTCACCCGGACACCCAGCCCGGTTGTCCCCTCCTGCTCTCACGTATGGAGGCAACCTTAATGCTGAGAGCTCCTGTGCGCCGTCGCCCCAGACACCCCGAGAAACCGGCAGACGAAGGGCAGCGGGCCCGCCCTCGACGTGGACGGTCGGGCCTCAGCGAGCTGGCTCGCAGGTCTTGTCCGGCACGTGTGTGGGGCCAGGCGTGGGAAACCCGCTGCTCCGGCTGCTCCGGGCCTCCACCCGCGCCTCACTCGCCTCCCCCGGCTGCCTCGGACCGGAGTCCAGAGTGCCCTGATACAGCATGTGGGAGCCCCAGCCCCGGTGGGCCAGAATCATCTGGGATTTCCCGAGTTCTGTCCCTGTCTCAGGGGCGTCAGGCTCCTACGGCCAAGGGGTGGTCGAACAGCCAGTCAGCTTTTGCTGGACGAGAGTTTGCGGGACTCCCCCTGCATCTCCCGAGGACACTAAAGGGCTGCTGAAGGGCCGGAGGTGGAGGGGGGGGCTTCGGGCCACCCCCGCTCCTCCCTGGGGTGGACGCCTTCTTCCGATGGCCCACGGAGGCTGCACACTGGCCGGAGGCTTCCCGGTGGGAGGTCACGCCGAGAGCGCGGCCGGGCAGGAGGTGTGTCAAACCCGGGTTCCTTCTCTCCTCCGCACCTGCTGCCGCCGACGACGGCCGTCTCGGCCGGGTGTCAAGATGGCAGCTCGCGGTGCGGGGGGCGGGGGGCGGGGAGATGGCCGCAGCAGGGAGGCTTCCGAGTCCTGCCCACTCACCCGACAATCAAGAGCCGTCGCCCCACTTTGCCGAATCGTGCTGTAGTTCTCTCCGCATTGCATCAGGAACGGGAGGCAGCGGCAAACAGCATTACGACGTCACAAATCAATTTTATTGAAAACGTATTAGGTTTCAGTAAAACTGAAGGATCCGACACCGGAGGAGAAGCAGCCAGGGCAGAGGAGACAGTGTACCAAGATTTACTTCTGAGTGCTACAAAATATTGAACTAAAAATAACATTAAAGATGAAATTTGTAATGAATCTCAAGCTGCTAAATTCCCCAAGGCTGGGTCTGCCAAAGGCTCTGCAACAACCCTCTGTTCTTTCCTGTCTTTATGTAAATATTTTATACAGTTGCCTGTGCGTGCCCACTGTCATTTATATTTCAGTCCACTCTGAAATGGATCTCGGGCTGCCGCGAGCGGAGCACCACCCGCAGTGGGGCCGCGCCGAGAGGTGGTGGGAACGGGGAGGCTAAATGAAGACGGATACTTAATGGACTTTTTGTGTACTCATATCCAGCTGTCACGGTGTCTGCCTTAAACCTGATTTGTAATTCTATGGGTTTTGTGACATTATGATAAGATGCGATGTGCGGAAGGCTCCCATTTAGCAGGGACATTGATGGGCGTTTGAGTTAGAGAGAGTGGCTGATGGGCGCGCGGCCGGCCCGGACCCCGCGGCTAATGCGCAGCAGCAGCAGCCCCGTCTACAGCCGTAGTATTTCATGCTTTCCCGTACATTAGACTTTGCCAAAGTGAACTTTTGGAAGAATAAAACACTTCCAAGATAAATTCAATTTTCCCGAGTGTTGAACTTAACTTTCTCTGTCACTAAATGCTTCGCTGGAGTTGGGGGGTAGAAGAGTGCCTTTGCCCGAGAGGGGTGCGCCAAGGGGGGTGGAGCCTGAGGGGGGCTGGGGTGGGGTGAAGGCAGGGCCTGCGGGCCGTGCTCGGGGACAGCCTTCTCCCACGTACTGGGCTCTGCGGGGGGAGAGAAGGGGTTGGGGGACAGTCCGTGCAGGTCTCGGCTTTGCTCCGTGGAGGGGTCGGGTGCCTGGCCGCCACGGCACTGCACACACCCTCTGATGAGGCGTCCCATTCCGGGGCGATGGGCCTGCAGGGGGCCACAGGGCTTCTGGCACCCCCTTCCTTTCCCAGCTGCCGGCTCACTGTCCCTTGGGTTCGGCCGGCAGTCGGCCCTGGCGGCGCCCTTCCCTGAGCCCGGCCTGCCCCAGGGCCCCTGCCTCCCCTGCTCCTTCGCCTGGACCAGCCATCACCTTTCCTCTGGGGCCACTTTCAGTGCTCGAGGTGCTGGCACCTTCCGTGCCACAAGCAGGACAGCGCTGG
Organism: Phyllostomus discolor; assembly: GCF_004126475.2. Classification (NCBI taxonomy): domain Eukaryota; kingdom Metazoa; phylum Chordata; class Mammalia; order Chiroptera; family Phyllostomidae; genus Phyllostomus; species Phyllostomus discolor. The sequence goes on from NC_040914.2 coordinate 46,607,841, forward strand.
GATCTGCTGGGTGTCTCCCAAGAGGGCAGGCCGGGGTTCGGGTGGAAACATTAGTGGGGGCAAAGGTACAAAGGGGTGCAGGGAATGCCAGGGCCCCCACACTGGCTGGCAGAGGGCTGACCCTCATGATGTAATCCCGCCCCCCCCCCCCCCCCCCCCCCCGTCCCTGTGTGCTATGTCTGATACCCACATGCTCTGGGGCAACTTTCGTGGCCTCGGACCTTGTCTCCTGCAGGAGCCAGGCCCCACCTGCAAAGGTCCTGCTGTGCCATTCTGGACATCCACAGAGAGCACCCCTCCCAGTGGGGGGTGGGGCTCGACCTCAGGGCCAGCGGGACTCAGCCGGAGCCCCTGCTGCGTCTCAGGGCACCGGGAGAGCAGCAGTCCCCCCAACCAAGCCCTGTCGCAAGCCCTGGGGCTGTGAACATCTCCCGAGGAGGAAAAGAGGTTTTTGCAGATGTGACTCAGTCAAGGCTCTGCCATGAGATGAAGTTGTCTTATCTGGGTAAACCCCAAGTGCCGGCGAGAGGGAGGCAGAGGGGCTTCTTTGGAGACGCCAGGACTGGGTCCTGGGGAAACGCCGCCGAGAGCCGAAGGGCGTCGGCTGCCACTGGAACCTGGAGAGGCACCCCCGCCCCGGGGCGTCCTCAGGGAGCTGGGCCCTGTCGGTGCCTTGATTTGGGCCTGGCGATGCTGGTTCTGAGCTTCTACCTCCAAAACCATGAGAGAATAAATGTCTGTGGCTTTAAGTCACCGTTTGTGGCGATTGGTGACGGCAGCCACAGGAAACGAGCCCACTGCGTGAGACAGGTCTCAGTACCAGGGGCCGTGGTGGAGGCGCTGCCCGGAGCCCCAGCCTCCGGAGTCCCTGCAGGCCCTGCGTCCCCAGGCTCACGTGGGGACCCGGCTCGTCCCCTGGGTCTCTCTCCCCGAGTCCTTCTGCCCCGTAGGATGTGAGCTCCTGGAGATCCGAGGCCGTGTCCCCCTGGGTGCCCCCCAGCCACCCCAGTGCTCCTTATGTGCAGAAGAACGCATACAAAGAAATGTGTCTGACTTACCAGCACAAGCGAGTGAGCAGCGAACGAAAGCGAGTCCGCTGGTGAATGAGCAGATGTCTCGCAGCATCATCGTGTGTTGCTGTTCGTCTTGCCCTCGATGGGCCTCTTGCAACACGCCGGCTCCCAGCCAGTCTCAAAGGCTCCTCCTGAGGGCAAGGACCCCCCCGCCCTCGCTCGCAGGGGAGACCTGCACAGGATGCAGCCCTCAGCAGGTGCTCGGTGAAGACCCGCGGGCAGTCGGCTGGTGATCGGTGAACACTTGGGTCCAGCTGCGCCTGGACTTGGGGTCTTCCGAACTAGGTGTCGTTCGACCGACCTGCCGGCACTACCTGTAACAAGCAGAGAGGTCTGGGAGGGGACGCTGGCCACGCATCCCGGATGTCCCAGCGGAGAACGGGTGTTCGCCCAGCAAGCGCACCTGCCCGCTGGCCTCGCGGGGACGGGGCTAATGAAGCCTTCAGCTTCCCGTGGCCTGCGGCTGGGCTCGGACTTGGCCCTGCTTAAGCAGAGGGGCGGTTTAAAGTGCAGGCTGGGGAGCAGCACAAGGCCGCGGGCCCATCAGCGGTGCTCCCTGAGGAGACAGCTGCGGGGGGGGGGGGGGGAGGGGACCAGCAGCGCAGGGGGTGCTGCCCCAAGACCCCCGGTGAATGCCGGGCAAGCGCACGGAGGTTTCGGTGTGAGCGCGTCTTTCTCTGAGGGTCGGAGATGATTCAGGAAATTGTGGACGTTCAGCATTTTCTTTGGGGGGATCGGCTGCCACTCCAGAAGCCAAATTTCAGGCCAGGAAACACTGTGCTTCGAGCTGAGTACGTCTGTGTTTGAGATGAGCCGTGGGCCGGCCCTCGGCAGCCAGCCTGGCACCGCCGGGGCCTGGCCTGTGCCCCGTGCACAGAGACCACCCCGTGTTGTGTGCCCCCAGGGGAGGCACACGCCTGCCCTGGCCACACTGTGGTCCCCCAGCGTTCACCTGAGAGAGAGCTGGTGGGCGCGGGGCACTGGTGAGAGTGGGCAGCGCAGGACCTGTGTGGACGAGAAGTGGGAGGGCGGTCAGCGCAGCAGGAGGGCCTCTGTCCCGCAGGCCCCCGCACCCCTATGGTCTCGCAGAGGAGCACGGGTGCTTGGTGACGGGCCGGGGGGCTGCAAGGGTTTGAAGCAGCAGCACATGGGCCACCCAGCGGCGTGGACACCGTGTTGAGAAGTTGGCCCATGCCGTAGTTCTCTCTCTCCCTCCCTCTGTCTCTCCCGGTTTCATCAAGGTCGAAGACGACGTTCGGTGCCTACACACCTTTAGCAGGCTTCCCACACTGAGAGGGAGCAGACCTACGGCTCTGAGCTCTAGGCGAGCACAGGTATCTAGCGAGCATTTAACAGTGTCTTGTTCTCACATTGTGCAAGGCAGGTGGCCGTGGTCTTGCATCCGTGGGTATGATGTAAAGGCTCCCTTCAAGCAAGGGCGCGAGTGGGAAGAACGGGCCCCTGCACAGGTGCTTGGGGCAAGTGTGAATGCAGGTGTTGGGTGGGTGGGTGGGTGGCGGCACCAGGTGCCCGACGTCCGGGCTGCCTGTCCCTGCTTACCCCTAGGGACCCTGGCAGCCCGTCTTCCTGTGAGGCCGTAGAAGAAGAACCTCTCACTGTCCCCAACCTGCCACATCTTGTCCCTGGTTTCCCTTTAGGGGCTAGACCCGCAGTGGCCCGGGCCGCACAGCACGGTGGTCCCCCTTCTCTTCCTGCTGGGACGCCCTCCCTCTTCCATGCTCACCGCCGGCGTCTGCAGGCGCTCGAGGCCCCTCGAGTGGAGCGGAGCGTCTCCACCAGAAGACGTCGCGTCCGGGCGTGCACACGGCACGGGGCCCAGCGAGTTCTTCCTCCTGCCTGTTTACATTAAAAATACTCATTATAATTCAAATTGCTTTCAAATTATGCTCATCTGGATTTCTGTGCTTTATAAAGACTCCCATGCCTATCTCTTTCTGAGGTTATAAGTTAAATTATTTTTATTATGATAGAAACTGCTTTAAAGACTCCGCAGACATTTGCTAATCGGTAGATGAGACAGCTTCGTGCTGAATGAGCCCTCTCACGCAGTCCACTGTGGAGGGAGGGAGGCCGAGGGCCAGAGGGCCGGACGCTGCTGCGGCGGCTGCTGCAACCCCCCCCCCCCACCCCCGTGGCGCGCCAGGGCTGGTGGTGCATGAGAGCCGAGAGCTGGCGTGGCAGCTGCCGTCCCGGGGGCGTGTTGCTGTCACTGGCGGGGTGGTGGCGGGGTGGCCGTCCTCAGTAGAAATGCTTTCATTCTCTACCTTCCTTCGCACATAAAAGTTACAAGAAAATACGTGGTTCGCTAACAGGAGGGAACTTTCTAGTGCTCAGAGTCTTCAGCACGGAAGTGGGCAGACTTCAAGGTCACGACCCCCAAGGCCCTTCCGCGGGCTCTCACCAGAGGTTCAGAGGCCGCCACTGCCGGAGAAGGTCCATGCTTCCATCTTTGGGGCTGTGCCCTGCATCCCCCCCCCCCCAAGTTTTGGTGGCAGGTGAGAGACACCCCACTCAGACTGGACGAGTGACAGGCACTGGTGGACAGAGGGACCAGACATCCAGGCACGGCTGACTGTGTGTGTCTGGATGACATCAAACAGCATCTCTCCCCGCCTCCTCCCCGCTCCCCCGGGGACCTCCTTCTCGGAGAGCCAGCGCAGGGGCTCCAGCTTCCGGGCTGACAGCCCCCCAGGCAGGCCGCCCAAGCAGGAGGAGGACGCATCCCCAGCTGGCTCAGCTGGGGTCCTGAGGTTTTCCTGAGGAAACAGTCAGAGGTACGAGAGTGTGTACATGGGTCTCTTTCCCACTGCAAGGTGACCGAAACACCTCCCGTGTCCCGTGATGGCAGGCCAGGGCGAGTGAGCCTCAGAGCACCGCGCAGCCAGCAGAACCTGCTTCCAGAGAATAGCAGTGACACGCAGATGTCACCGGCGCGTTGTTCCGCAAATATTGGGATGAATACATACTAAGGTCATGGTTTGTTACAAAATACATAAAATTAATAAAAATAGGATGCAAATGTATCAATATATTTTCTCTGAGTGGGAGAATTACAGATGAAATTATTTTTAAAATATGTGTTACTGATTATGCTATTATGGTTGTCCCAATTTTTTCTCCCCCTTTTTCCCTTCCACCCCGCGCCCCCTCTTCTTAGTGCATGTCCGAGGGTCGTGTACGTAAGTTCTTTGGCTGCTCCGTTTCCTTTACTGTTCTCACCCTCCCCCAGTCTGTTTTGTACCTGCCAGTTATGCTTCTCACTCCCTGTGCCTTCCTCCATTCTTCCCTCTCCCCCTCCCTGCTGATAACCCCCCATGAGACCTCCATGTCTGTGATTCTGTTGCCGTTCTAGTTGTAGAGTTTGTCTTTGTTTTAGGTTCAGTCGTTGATGGTTGTGAGTTTGTTGTCATTTTACTATTCGTATTTTTGATCATCTTCTTTTTCTTAGAGAAGTCCCTTTACCATTTCATGTAATAAGGGCTTGGTGATGATGAACTCCTTTAACTTGACCTTATCTGGGAAGCACTTTATCTGCCCTTCCATTCTAAATGAGAGCTTTGCTGGATAGAGTCATCTTGGATGTAGGTCCTTGTCTGTCATGACTTGGAATACTTCTTTCTGGCCCCTTCTTGACTGAAATATTTCTTTTGAGAAATCAGCTGATAGTCTAATGGGAACTCCTTTATAGGTAACTGTTTCCTTTTCTCTTGGTGCTTTTAACATTCTCTCCTTATCTTTCATTTTGGCTAATGTAATTATGATGTGCCTTGGTGTGTGCTTCCTCGGGTCCAACTTCTTTGGGACCCTCTGAGCTTCCTGGACTTCCTGGAAGTCTATTTCCTTTGCCAGATTAGGGAAATTCTGCATTATTTTTTCAAATAAGTTTTCAGTTTCTTGCTCTTCCTCTTCTTCTTGTATCCCTATGATTCAGATGTTGGAACATTTAAAGATGTCCCAGAGGTTCCTAAGCCTCTCCTCATTTTTTTTTAATTCTTGTTTCTTCATTCTGTGCTGGTTGAATGTTTATTTCTTCCTTCTGCTCCAAATCGTTGATCTGAGTCCTGGTTTCCTTCCCATCACTACTGGTTCCCTGTACATTTTCCCTTATTTCACTTTGCATAGCCTTCACTTTTTCCTCTGTTTTGCGACCATATTCAAGCATTTCTGTGAGCATCCTGATTACTGGTGTTTTGAACTTTGCATTTGATAGGTTGGCTATCTCTTCATCGCTCAGTTCTATTTTTGCAGCTTTGATCTATTCTTTCATTTGGGCCATATTTTTTTGTCTTTGCCTGCCTGTTATGCAGTAAGAGGCGGAGCCTCAGGTATTTGCCAGGGCGGGGCAACCCACGTGGCTGCATTATGGCACTGCATGTGGGGGAGGGGTCTGAGAGGGAACAGTGCTGCCTGCTCAGCTGTTAACTGGTTTCAGGCACTTCCCCTGCTACCCACAAACTAACTGTGCCCTTCTGGTGCTGGCTCTCAGGTGGGTGGGTCTGTGCACATTCTAGGACCCCGTGGGTCTCTCCAATGAGCTCTCCTGTGAGGCTGGGCATTTCTCCTGCTGCTGCAACCTCCACAGATTTTTACAGTCAGAGGTTCTGAGGCTTTATTTCCCCGCTGGAACCCTGGGTTGCACTGTCTGCCTCGCTCCCCAGTTGTTCCTCCTGGTTTATCTGCCTGCAAACATGGGACCGCCTTCTGCACCAGCTGCCGCCTCGCTGCCTGAGTCCTCCCCGCCCGGCTGAGCATCTCTGCTCTCCTGCAGGCCCGGATGGACGTTTCTTCTTTAAGTCTTTGGGTGTTGGACTCCCATACAGTTCGGTTTTCTGTCAGTTCTGGTTATTTTTTTTGCTTTAAGTTTGTTGTCCTTCTTCTGGTTGCGTGAGGAGGCACAGTGTATTTATCTGTGCCTCCATCTTGGCTGGGAGTCCAGGAACGCCAGGTGAGATCACTTACATTTTTTATTTTCTAAGTTCTCCGTCACAAGTACGTATTCCCTTGCACACGTAGGACAGAGGAGCCAACGCGGTTTAGAAACCCGGGCAGGGCCGTGGTGCTGACAGGGGACCTGCGGCCTGGGGCCGCGGGAGGAAGCTGCCCGTTCCCTGGTCTCCGACTGGACGGGTCCTCGGGGAGACCAGGTGCCGCCCGGGGCGGGGGCAGGGCGCTGCCTGCCTTTCCGAACAGGCCTCCACGGAGCTGGGGCGATGGGCCGGGAGGGTCTGCCCAGGGGAAGTAAAACTCTGTCTTCACGCAGAAACTGGTGTACGGGCATTCGCTGTGCCATGATTCATAGCTGCCAAACGTCCCTCAAGGGATGAATGGGTAAAGGCACTGTGGTACATCCATTCATCGGAGTAGCCCTCAGCAACCGAGAGAAACGAATATCGGTACGTGTAACCATCTGGATGACTCTCGCAGGCCTCCCGCCAGGCGGAGGAAGCCAGTCCCAGAAGGTCCCACACTGCGTGGCTGCCCTTCGGTGGCTCTCGGGAAGAGGCACGCACAGTGCTGGAGGGCTGCTCGGTGTCCCGGAGCGGGGGGGTGCAGGGGGAGTGTGTGTGAAGGGAACTCGAGGCGGCGTGTTGGGGAGGGCGATGGTTCTGTGCCGTGCCCTGGCTGTGCCGCGCCCAGACTGTGCCGTGCCCTGGCTGTGCCGCGCCACCCTGGCTGTGCCGGCGGGTGCCCGGAGCTATGTGGGGTTTGGACAGCGTAAAGGAAGGTGACCTCCTGACCTGCTCTGCTCTGTGAGCCAGGCAGGAGAGGAAGTTGGGGTGTATGTTTAATGAAACACTTTCCTCAAACCCCCCAGTTTAGGGCTGCATTCACACAGCCCTCAGCTGGGTCACCTTCCGACCTTCCAAAAGCCTGGAGCAGTAAGCCGCACGCGGGGCCCACGTGCCCCCACAGCGACCCCCTCCCCCCCCGTGCGCGCGGTGTCCCCGGAAGCCCTCTGTGGGTCCACCTGGCAGGCCGGCCGGCCGGCAGCGCAGGTCTCAGGCCCCTCCGACCCATCCTCCCCCCGTGCAGGGCCGCGCTGTGGGGGTCGGTGTCTGCCCGCATCCTTCCTTCGCCCTCTGCTGTCACTGCCGCCGTTCGTCCGTGCGAGGGGCGTGATCCCGTCACAGCACTCGGTTCAAAAGCTGCTGGGCTTGGGTGCCAGCAGTGGGGGGGGGCTGCGGCCACACTGGGACACGGGTCGAAGGCTGCTCTTCACGGCCCCCAAACCTCGCCCTGGCCTCCGCTCACAGAGGTCTCACACGCGCAGAAATCCACCCCAGTGTGCCGGGCAGCGGGGCACCCAGCACCCGCCGGGATGCCACTGCGTCAGAAAGCTCGGGCATCTGGCCCCTCTCTCCCAGGACAGCTCTGACTGAGGGCCACAGGCTGGGCGGCGAGGACGGTGGGGAGGGCCTCGGGGGGGTGGTCGCAACAGAGCGGCAGAGACAGAGCCGGACCGGAGGCCTCGGGGTAGGCTGGCTGCGAGTGGGCTTCTCCAGTTAACTGGAGAAAACAAGGCCAGAGACAGTAACGTGTGTCGCAGCGCTCTCCCCGGCCCCCGCTCTCTCTCTCACACACACACACACACACACACACACACACACACACTCGCCTAGACCAGGTTCCCCCCCCCCCAGAACACCCCCTTCCTGGCGGTGCTGTCCCAGCCCCTCTGGGACTTGGGCGCGAGACCCCTGGGTGTCACTGTAGGTGCCGCTGTGCGCCGGGCCCCAGAGAAGCCGGGGGTCCTCTCAGACTCTTCACCCTCAAAACGGGCCTTGGCTCCTCCCCCCCGCTGCCCACCACCCTGGCCCAGGCCTGGGCAGTCGTCACTGCCCACTCACTGGCCTCCTGCCCTGGCCTTTGCCCCTAAGTGGGCTCTCCACAGAGCTGCCCCTGTGAGCTTCTAGGCACGGGCGCCGGGGCACGCACTGCCCTGGAGCCCACCCGCCGCCCCCAGCCTGCCCCCTTCCCTCCGCTGCGGCTCGCGCTGCCCGCGCCACGCTTTACTCCCGGCCGTTCCACCGGACGGTTCCCTCTCTCCCCGAGGTGCGGTCTGCAGCGGGGCCTCTGTCCTCCTCGGGCCTGTGTCCTGGCTCTCGCTGGGCCCGGCGGTACCCACTGAAACGCCCCTTTCCCTGAGCCTCAGTTTTCTCAGCTCTCGGGGGGGCGGTGGGGGGATGATATGTGCTGAGTGCTGCACCCCTTGAGGGCTCGTGAGGATGAAATGAGACCCCTCAGGCTGTGACGTCAGAAATCCCCGGGGAGCCTCATCAGGGCTGCTGCCACCTAAGGGTGCTAATTTTGCGAATGCCTGCCCATAATCTCAGTGCACTTTTGAGGTCCTGTGGTCAGCTCCAGCAGCCCCTCCCCAGGCGAGAAGCCTGGGGGTCCATCGCAGACACACCAGCGATGCCTCATTCTCAGTGAAAACATCTCAGGGAGATTTGTAATTTTATTTTTTCTATGTGTGCAGAATAACATAAATCAAAGGGAGCAAGAGTCCACCTTGTGTTTTGACTACGTTGACCCTCTTCAACCCCTGCCAATTTTTATCTCATTTTTGTTTAACTTTATACGTCAGAGTTTAATTCGAGAGCTGGTGGGGAAGACAGTGATGCATCGGTTCCATCAGGCGCGGCTGGAATTGCCCCGTCCCCCGAGGCTCCGGACCAGAGGGAGGGTCCCTTCCCGGCCCAGGGTGGACGAGGACCCCCGCTCGGCCCCTCAGGCCCAGCCCCCCCCCCCCCCCGACCCGGCGGGCTCCTTGCTGCCCCCCTCCCCCCGATGGACCGACCAGGCCCGAGAGCTCAGGGGCCGCGTCCCTCCGGGGCGCCCCCTCCCCAGCAGGGCCGCCGGCACCAGGCCTCGGCCGCAGGCAGCCAGCGTCACGTTGGGAGCCGGGAAAGGAGTCGTGTCAGCGTTGATTCTCCTCCCCCGGACGCTGCCATATGCTCGGGGGAAGCACGCCCGGTCAGTGGCACCGTCCGGCCGGAGGGCGCTGCCCCGCTCCTGCGGGCGTTCAGAGCGACACCCCGTGTCCCAGGGGCGGCCCCACCAGGGCTGCCCTGGGAGTAAAGGGACGAGCTGCTTTCGCTTCTCCACTGCCGTCCGCGTCCCCTGGCCTCACCGGTCTGGGAGAGGACACAATGACTGTCAGTGCACGCACTGGGTCGCTGTTGTAGGAACCGGCCCCCCTGCTGTCGTCCCGGAAACTTCTAGCTGATGGGCCCCGGGGCCAGGGGGCCCCGCAGCCTCCTCGCGCGGCGCGGGTCGCCAGGTCAGGGTTCGCCCGGGCAGCCTGGCCGGGGGCTGCTCGGCCTCCGCCGGCCCTCCAGGGCCATGTCCCTGCGGCCGTGACCCACGGGTTGGCATTGTTTAAATGTGCATTTCCTTCCCGGCACCGACCACAGCCTGAAACGACAGGCTTGCTGATCACAGGCGGCCTCCCCACTGCACCCCAAGAACACTGACACGGTCGGTAGTTAATTCAGGAGAAAAGTCCGCTCGCTCTCCTGCATCCCTCGGCCGGGGCACGGGGCTTCCCATCTGGGAAGTGCTCACTGAATCTCTGTGGATGAATGAGTCCGACACCAGCAGGGCAGGGCCGGGCCGGGGGGCTGCGGTGCGTCAGCAGCCGGGCAGGGGTGAGGGCGAGGGGCTAAATGCCCGGGCCCGGAAGTCACGCCACGCCGACCCTGACCCACCTCCCAGGCCAGCGTGGCGTGAGGCGGCACCGCAGCCGCCGGACGGGGCCCTGGGGAACGGGGCCGGGTGGCAGACGTCCCCGGCAGGCCCTGCCCTGGACCCTCACGGTCCACCCTTACAGCTGCTGGGCACCTGGGGCGCGGCGGGCCTGGACTGGGGGTGCTGTGTGAAATATTAGATCTAATTTCATCTTTTTTTTTCTTTTAAAAACTGTGGCTACCGTAAGATTCAGACTTGCCCGCATGGCCGTGCTGATCCCAACGTGGTCCTGGGGGGCGGTCCTCAGGGGGCTCGCTGCTGCCCGGAGCCCCCGCAGGGCATCCCCACGGGCGCGGCTGAGGCTGCGTGTTCCGTGCGGCTCTGTGCGAGGAACTCTGCCGCCGGGTTAGACAGAGCGTCACACCTTGGACCTCGTCAACTCACTTTTTTCTATGTCATCCTTAAATGTGAAAAAACTCTTTACATAACAGTTACTAATTGTAGTATTCTCTACCATGAAGGAAAAACAGAAAATAACCTAAACATCTAAACAGTAGCCTGGTGATACTAACTCGGTTACACCTGTACGGTGGACTATCACGCGGCCATCCACAGCTGCCCACCAAAGACTTCACCGCTGTGCCGTGGCGGACGCTGGGCCGGCGCTCAGTCGGAACTGCAGAGTCCCTGCCGCACGCGCTGTCGCCGGGGCTCAAGGGGGCCACCCCGAGCCGACCGCCACTTCCAGAGGCCGGCCCTCTCCGGCTCGGGCCCACACCCGGCCCTGCACTGTCGCCGCCGCCGCCGCAGCCGTGGTGGGAGGGGCCGTCACAACCAGAGGAGGGAGGACCAGCCAGAGGGGGGGAACCTCACCCGTTCATTTCCACGTTGTGCTTATGAGAAATACCAGATTGAGAAGCATGACATTTGTGGCAATCAAGGGGGGGGTGTAGATTATCAAAAATGCAGGAAAGAAGTATGAGACATTTGAAATAAAGATTTTTGTCTTTAAAATATCTGTATCAACCTCAGAATAAGGATCTGGTACGAGATTTTTGGAAACACGTCCCTGTTCTTTGTTGTCTCTGTTCTTCATGAGGCCTCTTCTCCAGGTTCACTCCCTTTGGGAGATTCCTTATAAATGAGGATTTGCACCACCAGGGATTACTCCGGCTAGGAAGGTGTTTTATTAAAAAATACATGTTTGCCACAGAATGCTAGGTGATATTCCTTCCTTCCTTCCTTCCTCCCTCCCTCCCTCCCTCCCTCCCTCCCTCCCTCCCTCCTTCCTTCCTTCCTTCCTTCCTTCCTTCCTTCCCTGCATCCGTTACACTGGGGGGCGGGGAACAAGGAAGCGCTTAGGAGAGAAGAAACGACAGGAGCCCCGGTTGGGCTGCTGCCTGGCTCCCTGGGAAGTGAAAGTCGCAGTGACAGAGGGAGCTGTCGTGGGGCTGCTGTTGGCTCCGTGAGAAGCCAGAGAGGAGAGGGGGCCCTAGAGACAGGATCGGGGGTGAGCCTGGGACGAGCCGCCGCCGCCCATGGCTCCCGTGGCTGCAGGTCTCCTGGGGGCCCCGAGAGCTTAGGAGATGCGTGCCTGTGGGCGAAGAAGGGGCATGGGTGTGCTCCCAGGAGGGAGGGGCCCTTCTGTCTCGCTGTCAGGGCTTTCTGGCCAAGGTCCAGTCCAGCGCGCCCTCGGGGTGGCTGAGATGTGAAGGAGCCTCAGAGGCGGAGCAGGCTGGGGGACACGGGAGGGAGAGGGGGGCCGGTGGCCTCACTGCTGTCCCTGAGGGCACAGCCACCAGGCCGTTCACGGGGGTGGGGTGGGAGGGACCCTGTGCCGCCCTGCCCTGCCCTGCATCACGTCCAGGGGCGAGGCCTGAGCTGGGCTCAGGGCCCCGGGGAGACCACCCAGATAGTCGCCAGCCTTGGTTCACTTTGCTGCCACTCGTTCCAGCCACAGGCTTCCTGAAGTGCGCGTGTGTCCTTGCGCAGCACCAGCTCGTCTCGAGGTTCGGCCTGAGCGTCACTGTCGCCGAGAGCTCTCATGCCGACTCGTCCCGTTCGGACCAGACGTGCCCTCACGCACGTCTGACGGAGGGGAGGCGGGCTGCGCCGAAGCCTCAGACCCACAGACCCCGTCCACGCCTCCCGGAAGGGAGGCCGCGCGGGGGCCGGCGGGCGTTCTGCCCCGTTTCCCTGCAGACGGTCCCCCGGCGCTCTCCCCTGAGCCCGCGCTCGCTCTGTTCCACGGACAGCCCCGACCGGCTCTGATGTGTCCCCCCACAGTCGAGAGGCCGGTGCCGTGCACGCAGACAGACAGACAGACCGGCCTCTGGACCCCCGAGGCCGCTGGGGCCATGCGCTACAGGGACAGCAGTGAAACGGAGAACTAGGAGCTGAGTAAACTTTTAAAGTCAGGAACACGTGCAGCGCACCGTGAGTGGCCGTGAGTGACTGCCGTCTCACGTCCAGCAAGCCTGACTGTTCGGGAAGGTGCGTTTCCGAGGCGCCGCCCTGGGGGGGTGACGCTGTGAGGGTGCCAGTGACACTGCCGTCGCGCACACACAGACACCCACACGTGTGCACAGAGCCGTGTGCCGAGGGCGGGACGGAAGTAGGTCTGCCGTCGTGAGTCCGTGGGACTCGGGGTCCGCTCCTGTCGTGTGTGTGGGTTACGGCTCCGCTTCCCAGCAGCTGCACCTCTGCTTCTGCCTCGCCCTGTAGGCACACGGGCGCATGTCAGGAAACACTCAACTAGATCGCACGTGTGCCCGTGTGTCCGCGTGTGCACACGTGTGCATGTATTGGTTGGGTCCCCTCAGAGATTCGGGGTTTGGACGGAACTCACCCCAGTAGCTGAACAATTACGAGAGAGCAGCGTTCTCAGAACAAAATGACCTTTTCATCAAGTTACAAAACACTAAAGGTTGGAGAATGTTTGAAAGGAAGTTAATACTTTTAAAACATTGAGGAAGCTGCCACCTTCTCGAAGACCCGACGGACACTCGCGGGCCGTGCGGACGCCCGGTGTGCGGCCGCTCCGTGGGGGCCGGCCTCGGCGGGAACCACACAGGCAGGTGGGCCGCCATCCGCCCAGCCCTGCAGCCCTGCGCCGGAGCGAGGCGCCCTCGGAGGCTGGCTGGCTCCTAATTGCGATTTCGAAGTCACACTGCTGCCTCTGCTCCGCAGCGACCGCAAAGAGGGCGGATCAATGAGCGTGTCACATTTCCAGGCTTCCACTCTCCGTCTGACCCGGACGTGCGCACCCCCGTCTCCGCTAACGGGACAGACAGGAGGATCGGGGAGCCTGTCCGCTGCGCCCCTCCCTCTAATTAGCCCCCGGGAAGGCCTGCGGGGTGTTCCTTACCGGCCCTGCAGACACCCACACTTCCCCTCCCCCCAGGCACGGAGGCCTGTGCCCTGCCCCGCCTCTCCCAGCTCGCCCCTCCCCTCTCCCTGCTCCAAGCACCTGCCTGCGTCCTCGGGTGCGCCCAGCCTCACCCCCTTTGTGAGCCTTTGTCTTCAGGGGGGTCTGCCCCTGCGGCTGGAGGAGAGGTCACCCTGGACTGGACAGCCGTGTGCTGGGTGTGACGCTCTTCACAGAAGCACCAACACCGCCGTCTCCGGTGAGCCTCGCCTGTCCCTGCGGCTCCACGGCGACCTGCCTGAGCGCACGCGGCTGCTCAGCACGCTGCTCTGTCCGGCACGGTCTGAGGCTGAGGACCCCGGCCTGGAGCACAAAGCAGCAGGGGCTGCCAGAGGGGCCTCTAACTTCGATCGAGTGTCTTCTTCCAGGGTCCCTGCGCAGGGTTCAAGAGGGGCGGGCTGTGCCCTTCGAGGTGGAGACCAGGCTCCAAGGGTAGGGCAGTCGGCTCCAGTCAGCTCCACGGGCCGCCGGTCGGGCCTGCAGCACGGGGTGGGAACTGGCACTCGCCTGCAGCGTGCCCACGAGCACGTCTGCAGCAGCCCCCGGTGCGCCCGGCCCTTCCGGGCGGCTGGTGGGCGCTGCTGTCCTGAGGGACAGGGACCGGCTGCCGTCCCCGCGCCCAGTGCCTGGCCCCGCGGTGGGGCGGGCGGAGGCTGGGCAGTCCGCCCCCTGCGTCCTCACCTTCCCTGTCTCCCTGTGTGACGTGCCCCAGATAGGACCGTCCTCGGGGGAGCGGCTTGCGTTTCTGGACACTTGAGATGGCGGTGACTCCTTGACAAATTTCATCGGCAGAGGATGACTCTGGCCCATTTTCAAGCCTCATTTTTCCTGGCCGACAGGTGAGGCCTGAGGAGGAGGAAGGAGGGCTTGTGGGCTGCCTCCCTGTCAGGCAGGGCCCCCTCCCTGCCCGGAGGGCTGCCGGCTGCTGGCCTGCTCCGGGGGTGGGGGGAGCCCGGTGCCCCGGCTCTCACCCAGGGGACCGACCCTGTCACCAGCCGACTCCCGAGTGCAGGCCTGGCCAGGGCCCCTTCTCTTGGGCCAACAAAACATTCTGGAACACCTTGTGGTACGAAAGCCTTCCTAAGAGTTAATTCCCCTATCTGGCGGCATATTAGGAAGGCGTTGATAATATCTGTCAGGTGATCAAAAGTCAAAATCCACTCTCGGTGGAATCTGTATTCACTGCCTGCCACTCCTTTTCTGGCCGTCCAGGCGGGTCCCTGGGCGCCTGGGCTTTGCTCGGAGAGCCGCCCCCGCCCCCTCCCCACCAGGTGACAGAGCCGGGGAGCGGGCTGCAGAGGGCAGCGGTGCCCAGAGGGCCCTTGGGCTGCAGCCGGGACCAGCCCGCCGCAGGACCACCCCGCAGACCCTGGGCGGGCGGGAGGGGGCGGGGTCCGAGCGCTCCGGGCGGTGTGCGCTGAGACCTGCGTCGGAGTCCAGGAAGCGGGAGAGGGAGGGGCGCACCACGCCCCAGAGGAGAAGGGCGCTGCACCTCCGACGACTCGGAGCACTTGCAGATAAGCCCGCAGGGCCAGGGGGGCCCCGGGGACTGGCGCTAAATGGGGGTGGGGGTGGGGGCGCTTAGTAGACAAGAGGCGTCCATGGGTCCCACCCAGTGTCCTGTGCAAAGGTCCTCGCTGAGTCCCGCGCTGCAGCAGGAGCCAAGCCAGGAGGCCAGCTCACCAGGTGCCTGTGGACCCCCTTTCTGGGGAGGCCGGAGGTCAGCCCCTTCCCAGAGCTTTATTTCCTCACCTCTCCGGGCTGGGCGTCTGCAGCCCGACAGCTGCCGCACGCACACCCCTCCTTGCCCGCCTCGGCCCACCGCTGCCTTGAGGGCGGGGCGCTTTCTCCCTTTCTCTGCTCCCAGGGGAGGCTGTTCCAGGGGCCGGGCTCCCACAGCCTGGCCACACGTGGCAGCTCAGGCAGGGTGCAGGCCCCGGGGTGCCCCAGCCCAGTCCTAGCTCCCAGCTCCCTCGCCTGTGGCCCGCCAGGGTGCACAGTCCTCTGCGCAGGGTGGGCTGAGTCGGCCCGCTCCAGAGTTTCAGTGTCGCGGGGCTTTAGGGGGGGGGGGGCTAGGGTTAGGGCTAGGGAGCACCCCGCTTTCACGGAGCGGTGGGGCCCCAGGACGGGAGCTGGCGGAGAGACAGAGCCCTCCTTAAACCCTTCCTCGGTGTCACCACCTGCCTCCGCCGTCCGTCAACACTTCCCGCCGGGGGACGCACGCGGACTCGGCTCCGCGGCCCACCGCCACCCCCAGCCCCGCCCTCCCCCTCGTCCCCGGGGCAGCCGCCCCGCTGTCCCGCCTCTAGAGGGCGCGGGAGGGAGGTGGTACGGCCGGCTCCCTCCCGGCCCGGAGCGGAGCCCCAGGGACTCCACCCCTACCCGGCGGGCTCATTTGAATATTTCATTGGCCGCCACCGGTCTGGTCAATTTATCATGCAAATGCGCGTGCCCTCGCGCCAGAGAGGAGCCGGCGCCCGCGCGGAGAGCGGCGCCCGATTGGTGGCCGAGACACCGGCATTTGTAATATTTTTCTTTGGACATTAGAGTCATTTACCAATGCCATCGCCGCAACTCCAGGCACTGCATCACAGGCCACTTAAAGGGCTTTATTGGCAGCTTCGAAAAGTTCTTAACAGGTTCCTTTATTTTAAACCAAGTGTCAACCTGTTTTTGACCCCACCCCACCCCCCCAAAAAAGCGAGAGCAACCAACACGACTCGTTCCCCTCCCAGCAGGGCCGGCTTGGCGCCCTGCGTGGTCCAGGGGGTGAGCGCTTGGCTCCCCGTGAAATGAAGAACCTTTGTGAGCTCGCGTGGGGATTGGAGAGGGGGTGAGAGAAAACACGAGGAACCAGAAAGTGAGGAGGAGGAAGGGAGGAGGAAGGGGTGGAAAGAGAGAGGGGGAGAGGAGGAAGAATTCGGAGCTGTTCTGTGGAGGAGGGAAACCCCGGCGATCGGAACCGGGAGATCAGAGACTGTCTGCAGGCAAAGGACGCGACCCTCTGACAGCCGCCTCCCCAAGCACCTGGCTCGCCTGGCCTGGAAGTACGAGGGGTGGGCACCCAGTTTCCAGGCATCAGTGAGAGGGATGAGGTCCTCGCCCAGAGTCCTCTCGTCCCTGCCCGGCTGGGAACGGTGTGTGGTCTCCCCGTTTGGAATTTCGGGGACAAACCCCAAACCGTGACGTGTCAGGTGGAAAAGGAGAGTGGAGTGACGAGCGATTCTCCCTGCTTCTCCCTTGCCTCTCGCACTCCCTGGCGCGTCCCCGGGGTCACCGGTGAGCAGAGCTGGGCTGCCTGCTCTGCTAGGACCTCACGCTTCTCCAGGTCCCTGCGTCCGAGCCGCCGGCCCCTCCTCTGGCTGCCCGCGCATCCCTCCACACGCAAGCCGGCGCCACCAGCGCGGCCCCAGCCCGGCCCCAGCCCGGGACGGACGCGCGGCCATCCCTGCTGCCTTTTGGTGCCGCTCGCTGCCGCCAGGCAGAGCCCCACCCTCCGCAGCTGTCTCGGTTCAGCTTCTGGTTTGGGTCTTTTTTTTAATAGTTCTGCCCAAATGGTTCCCCAACCCCATTTCACTCAGAGTGGGACAGACACACACCTCCCTGCAGCAAGTGACTCCAGGAGCTCAGCCCGCAGCTCAGGTTGACACGTGGGGTCTGACAAGAGCGTGTCTGCCAGGGACCGCGCGCTCCCAAACACACTCACGGTGCATCTGTGCGCCGTCGGTGGCAGCACAAAGACTTCTGTTGTCTCTGTCTAATCTTCGGTCTCCTCGAACATTGTTTTGGAAGTTCGGTAAATGACCGAGCCGGAGAGACCACGACTGAAGGAAGAGGGGAGACTACACCGGGCTCCCAGACCTGCAAACGCAGGAATGAGAACCGGAAACCGGGGGCTGGGGAGGAACCCCCGCGGGGAAGACCCGTCCAGGAGAGGGGCACGGGGGAGAGGAGGACCCCGAGAACACCCACGGCTCCCCCTCCCCGCCAGGTGTATAGTTTTTAAGATGTTTGTAACTGCTTAGAAAGTCCGAGCCAGAAAAAATGAAATGTGGGGGAGGAGGACCTACAGGTCCAGCTTCCTGGGGGGTTTGACCGAGTCAGCTTCCAGCTCAGGGCCAGCCAGGCCGCCCCGCCCCGCCCCCGCCCCCACCCCCACCCCAGGCATCAGGGCTGGCCCCGAGCATCCCTTTCTCTGAGTCAAGTGGTTGCAGAGGGAAGGGCCAACACACAGGGAGCATGTGGGCAGAGGTGGGCCAACCTCTGTGCCCCGGACGACAAAACGTTTACACTGGAGGAAGCTGCCCGCTGGAAGGCAGGGGAGGGTGGGAGCGCGTGTGCCCGCGTGTTGGGGGGGTGGGAAGGTGCTGTCGCCCCTGCAGCAGTTCCCGACCCAGGGCCCAGGGCCCCCTGCTCTCCTGGGAAGGTTGCCTTCCGTCCCCAGCGCACGGCCTGGCACTCCCGGGCGGGGTGCAGCCCCCAGGGGGCCCTACAGAAGTGACACTGATATGCGACTGATTTTTCAAAGGTTTATTTTATGCGAGGCTGTAAAAGTTCTTGGGAGAACTTACAGACAAAATAGCTGGTTTGTTAAAACTACCAGAAAAAGAGAAACAAACTTCCCTTCCCTACCGCGTGAATGCACTTTTGAGTCCACCTCTGGCAGAGGCTCGGCGAGGGCTCGAACCCTGAGTGCCTGGGCCGAGGTGTGCTCCCCCTCCCCAGCCCAGACTGTGCGTGGGGCCGGGAGTGTGCAGTGGGCAGACCGAGGGCCAGCACTCCGTCCCGCCCGCAGACCCTGGGCTCCCCAAAGGCTCCCTGGCAGGCCAGTGCCCTCCTACCCTCCTACCTTGGAATGGGGTGCAGGCTCCCCAAGAGCACTACCCAGTGTGACCTGTCCTTCAAGGTGGCCTGTGCCACCCTCAGGGCATAGCGGACGCCCCTGCAAGGTGTGGGCGAGGCCCCGGGGCCCCGGCTGCCTCTCCGAGACCCGCAGCCTTGAACCTGGTGCACGCCCTCTCCCCCGGAGTCTCCCCTCGCCGGCCAGTCCGGCCCGGTTCGGGTCAGGCGACCGTCCCCGACGGCCCTCAGTCCTGCCTCACACCCAACCTGGGCCGCCTCCCGGCGGTGGCGGGCTGCTCCTTCCCGGCACCGCGTGGGGTGGGTCTCCAGCAGACCCCTTCCGGCACCGGGCGCGAGCGCCAGGCCACGCCGCTCTCCTGCGGGCGGGGCTCCTGGTCCTGGGGCTCCGCACCCGGCACCTCGGGCTCACGGTGCTGGGGTCCAGCCTGGAGCCCCGGGTCTGAGGCGGCAGCACGGGGACCGCGTGGCGCCCGGCGCCCCACTGAGGAGGAGCAGAGGGCTTCCGCTGGGCCCAGGGTGCACTCTCCGGGCTCCGGAGTTGCCTCTTCGGCCCCTGGGAGTTCTCTGGGCTCTGCACACCACCGCCCAGGTGAGGGGTGGGGCACCTGGCCGCAGGGGAGGCAGCTACAGACAGCGGGCACCCTGCGGTCAGTTGTGTCGGCCCACTGCCCCCTCAGCTCCCCTTCCCAGCTTTTTTTGTCCTGGGGTTTAAGAATTACTCCCAGAAACAGGGCCCCTCCAGGAGGTGGGCACAGCTAACTGGCCTTGGGGGGCTCCTTTGTGCGTGCCTGGCACGCTGAGAGGTTGACGAGTGCGTGGGCGCGGGGCCGGCCGCCGCGGTGCTTTTCGCAGGCGCCGGTGATGCTCCGCGGCGGGGCAGGAGCAGCTCCGAGCCGGGCATCTGCTGCAGAGTTGCCGCGCCTCCCCGGGCGCGGGCTGCTCCGTCCTCCGGTCTAGCCTGAGAGCGGTGAGACCCTGGGGTGGGGCGTGCTCAGCCGGCACCGGCACCGGAGCCGCCGGGTCTCTGCTTCCCTGGGGGGAGGAGCCCGGCAGGCGCGGCCTGTGGTCTCTGGAACCTCCACGACTTCGGCGCTCGCCCAAGACCCCTTCCTGTACTCCTCCCAACTCTGGAATCGTGGAGCCGGCAGACACACAGGTGTCCACCTGCCGGTGTAGCCGCTCCGGGGGGCAGAGCTCACCAAGCCCCCAGAGCACAGTGTCTGCGGTAGGACGCCAGGGTCGGGTAGGACGCCAGGTACCGCCCCACCCAGCAGATGTGCGAGGTTCCGCCTGCGCCTGACCTCCCAAGTCCTTAGGAAAAGGACAGAAACGCCCTTGGCCTGGGGTGGCTGGTCAGGGGCAGGGGTGAAGAAGGTATTTGCACCGGGGATGGTGCCGGGGAGGCGGGGGGGGGGGGGGGGGGGCGGGGGCGGGGGAGGCCGGAAGCAGAGGCAGGGGTGGCCCCGGCAGCCCAGGTGAGCACTCCAGACAGGGGCCCTGGGGCCTACCCCTCGGGGCCTGCCCCGCTCCTCTGAATGACGCGAGCCGCGGGTGCACAGCCCCCGGAAATGGAGCCCCCACCCCCCACTTTAGGCCTCGTTACCCAGCAGCCAGGCAGAGCCTGGCAAAGCTTTAGCTTGAGACCTTCTGACTGAGACCCGCCTGGCGACCCCCGCAGCCCCTGGCTCGGCCCGGCTCTGGGGGTCTAAATCCCCGCCTTCAGGTAGCCCCCCGGGGTTTCCGCTGCGCTCTTGGGTCCGGGGAGCCTGCGTCCTTCCCGTTCTCCGGAGCCACACCCGGCCCGCGAGGAGGACGCAGGCCTCGGCGGGAGGCGAGGAGGGCTGCGAGGACACCGCTCCCTCTCCTGCCCCATCCCTAGAGCGGCGCGCAAAACTCGTCGCGCGCTGCGGTCCCGAAGTGAAAGGGGGTGCTGTGGTGAAGGGGCGCCGCGGAGAGGGGGTCCGGTCCGCTCAGAGCAGGCGGACCAGGCGGCAGGGCCTCAGCGAGCCCCCCGCAGAGCCCGCGGTGCGGGCCGGGCTGTCGCAGCGACGTGCAGCTCCCCGACGCTGACGGATGCGCCGGGGCCGGACGGACAGATGTTAGGGCGGGTCGCTAGCGCCGGAGCTGGGTGGGCGAGGCCCGGATCCGGCGAGGGCCACGGGCGGCACCGAGACCTGCGCTCGGCCGCGGCCGGCAGGGGGAGGGGGCGGAAGGAACCAGGGTTTGGCTCCGGGAAGACGAGGAGGAGGTGGAAACACGAATTCGGGGGAACTCTCTGCCTTCCCCGCGTGGCGCCCGACGCATCGCACCCGCCACCGCCGGCGCGCCGGGAAGGTGAGCCGGGGCGGGGAGCGGACCCTGCGCGGAGCCCGCGCTCCGCCAGGCAGAGGCCCTGGCGGTGAGAGCAGACCCGGGAGGCCGCGGGCGGCGGATGCCAACTCACCGTTCCATCGTTCGCAAGAAGCGTTTCACGCCTCACGGCCGCGTCCCCGGGCCTGGTGGGTCAGTGGCTCCGGCCTCCTCAGGCGCCCCCCGCTCGCCGCGCCTGCCTGGAGCCCGCCCTGCGCGGCCAGCTCCGGGCCGCCGCCCTCGGACCGCCCGCCACCGGCCTGGGCGCCCGCCCCGCGGCGCCGAGCGCTCCTGCCCGCCGAGGCGCGGAGGCGGCTCCAGAGCCGGGGGACAGCGGCGGCCCCGCTGCGTGCGGGCCGGGGCGAGCGGGGTCGGTCTTACCGCCAGGTGAGACCGCGGGCTCCGGTCTCCAAGGACGGACGGCACGCCGGCGAACTTTGGAAACAAACTTGCGGAAACAGTCACAAAGGAAAAATGAGGGGGAGAGGGGACAAAAGGGGGGGGGGTCACTGGAAAAGAAACGTGAGAAATAGAAGGAGGAAGGAGAAAGGAAGGGAGGACGGGCGAGGCCAGGCTCGCGGCCCCGGGGCGCTCGGGCGGCGGGTCCCAGGGCGCGGGCTCCGGCCTTCCCCGCCCACCGAACGCGGCCCCGAGGAGCCCCGCGGCCCAGCCCACGCGCCTGGGGGCGGCGGCGGCTCTCGGACGGGAACCCGGCGGCCGCGCCCGCGCCCCCACCGCCGACCGGCAGCGCCCGGAGCCGGCCCCGCGCGGCCGCCCCATTCCCGGCCCGCGAGCTGCCCAGGGAGACGCAATCGAGCCCGCAGCGCATCGATGCGCCGCTCCGGCTCCGGCTCCCACTCCGCCGCCGCCGCCCGGGCGTCGTCCCCGGGAGCCGGGGCTCCCCCGCACCCCCGCGGCCGCCCGTGAGTGAGCCCGTGACGCGGCTCTGCCGGCGCTTCTGTGCGGGGCCCGCCGACCCGGCCCGCTTGGCGCCCGGGCGACCCCGATCGCCCAATCAATAATCAATTTCTTTCGCTCAGCACCGCGGGCAGGCCGGACGCTGGGTGCGGCGGCCCCCCACTCCGGGGCGCCCCGGGGCGGGGGATGGGCTGGGGAGCCCCAGCACCTTTTCCCGCCCCCGTACCGTCCTCAGATCTGCGGGCGTCCGGGGCGGGGGGCGCGGTAGGGGACCGGGATCTTCCCAGTCTGCAGAGGAAACTTGCAGGCACCCCTCCCACTGCGACCCCCGGGACGGGCCCGGGAAAGTTTGCCCGGGAAAAAAATGGGGGGAAGTGGCGGCGGCGGGTCCCGGGGGAGGAGCCGGGTGGCGCGGGGCCTGAGAGCCGCCCCCACCCACTCCAGCCTGCGGCCGCCTCCTCCCTCCAGGGCGCCCGCCCGGGCTCTCGGCCTTGGCATCCCCAGGGGCGCGGGCCCAGCCCGAGACGGAGCGGGGAGCTTTGGGCGCGGCGGCTGGAGAGCCGCGCGGCCGGGGCAGAGCTGCAGGGGCGGCCAGGGGGCGAGACCCGGTCGGGAGGGGGCGGGCGGGGAGCTAGCGCCCTGGGACGGAGTCGGCCGGGCGGGCGCCGCGCCCCTGCTTGCGCGCATGGGGCGGAGGCAGAGGGGCGGCACCCCCTTCCCGGATTGGGAGGGGGTCCTGGAGAGGCCCCGGGCCGGGTGCAGGGGCGCGGCGTCCCCGCGGGCGGCTAGTGACACGATCATCTCCTTTTCCTTTAAGCTTGCCTGTTGCCGACGCCGCCGCTCCAGTCGCGCCGCGGGCAGAAGACCGGACCGCTGAGCCCCAGGCCGTGGCGGCGGCGGCGCGACCCCCATGCCTTGACCCCCTGCCCGGGGGCGGGGGCCGGGCACGACCCGCCGGGGCGGGTCCCGCGCGCCTCCTCCCACCCGGGGGCCCGCCTCCCCCTCTCCCCGCCCCCCGGTCCCGAACCCCGCGCACCTCGTCTGGGGACCGGGCTTGGGGGGGGGCAGGGCCGCCGCTCCTCCCCGCCCCCTCCTCCTCCGGCCTCTGGAGCGATTTGTCAAACTTCCCATTCCGCCAGCGGAGCGGCCCCCCCCCCCCCCCCGCCCCCAGCGCGCTCCTCCCTCCCGCGCCTCCCGCGCCACCCGCCTCCTTCCCTCCGCACGTTCGGGATCGCGGCGGAGCGCGGAGAGGGGGGGACTCGGAGAGCCGGGGCGCAGCAGCATCCTGCGGGCGGCCGCTCTCCGGGGGGGAGGCTGAGAGCCGCCCGCCTCGCCCCCCCGCGGCCCGCCGCCCCTCCCTCCCGCTTCTCAGCCCGGCAGCGGCGGCGCGGCGGCGGCGGCGGCAGTCGCCGGAGGAGCATCATGCCGAGGAGGAAGCAGCAGGCGCCCCGGCGCGCAGCAGGTACGAGCCGCTTCCCTTCCTCCTCTCCTCCTCCTCTTCCTCCGCTCGCCCCGGCTCCAGCCGGCGGCGACCCCGCTCGCGCGGTCTCCCGGCTCCTCTGCCGGCGCAGAGTAACTCTCGGCACGGGCTCGTCGCTGCTCCCCCTCCGGGTGCGTGCGCCCGCCCCTCGGACCCGGCGCCCCGGACACCCGCCGCGATCCGCCCTCGTCTTGCTCGCACCCACTTCGGGCACGGCGGGATCCGGGCCGGTGCCTGACTCCTCAGCTCTGCGGCCGCGGGGGGAACGGGAAGGAGTCGTCTTCTGGGTCTCGCTGTGGGGGGCAGGCGGGGTCACCCGAGTTCCCCGGGACACCTTCTGTGCCCGGCCTCGGGCGGACTGCGGGGGACCGCGTGGTGTCTGCCCGGCCGAACTGTGAGCCGGGGAGAGAGGAGCCCCGTTCGGCCGCCGCGCTGCTAACGTGGTCGAGCCTGCGATTACTGGGCCTAAAGCGGGCACCGCGGAGAAGCCAGAGCGCACAGGGTCTGGGTATTGTCAGATGACTGTCAAGTCGGCGCTGGACGCTGGGCTCCCCTTCTCCCTGCTGGCTCTCCCTCACCCCACCCTCCCGGCCCTGCTGCTCCCACCCTCGCCGCGCCTAGCACTTAGTTCTGGGACGTGTCTGAATACTTTTTTTTTTTTTTATGGCCAGGAGTGTCAACTCCTGTTAAGGCTAAGCCTTTTTTTTTTTTTCTTTTCTGGAAAAAGCATCATTGAAAACTAAACCAAACCCACACACACACAACATTATTTCGCAGTAATGTCAGTCGGGGGCATGTTGACTGGAAGAAGGGGTGCTGGCCCCTTGCCACCCTTGATTTGATGACTGATTGATCGCCTGTCATGCTGCTGCCTTTGATCTATTCATTCCCAATAAACATCAATAAATCACCGGCGATGGTGAGGGCAAGCTCTGTGACGTCACTAGGGCCCTGTCAGTGCCACCGCGGGACTCGGGGCCAGCTGCGGAGGGGACCGCACACGGACGGGTGTGTTCTGACCCGAGCAGCACTCAGATGTGCTGGGGCTCAGAGGCTGCGGGGCCAGGGCTTGGCGGAGGTTTATTCCTTTCGCTTTCTCTTCTTTTCTGTTCCTTTTCTTCGGTGGAAGGAGGGCGGGCAGACAGGAGGACATCGCCCGGTGCCCTTCTTTGATGAAGGTGTCGCACATGTAGCCGGGGGGGTGGGCAGCGTTCACGGTCATGTCCACGTGCGGCCGTGGGGCCCACGCCGGCCGCACTCTGACCTCCTCCCAGAGGGGAACAGGGAGGGGGTGCTCCTCTTTCTTCTCCCGGAAATGTGTTTTCCTGTGAGCGTCCCAGGAAAAGGCTAGAATGAAACAGATTTGGGCTGGGACGTGGGTGCAGGCCCTGCTGTTCGCACGCAGTGTGCCCACCCTTAGGGGGCTGGACCCCAGCAGCAGCTGGCGGGGTCCTGCCGCTCCGGTCACCTCCTGGCTGCTGCTTCTTGGCCATGCCACCTCGACTTCGAATTCTAAGCTCAAGGAAGAGCTTATCTACCCCAGAAAACTCTGAAAGTTTGGAGGATTCCTTCCCGGAGCAGGGCGGCAGGGGCGTCCGGGGCTCCTCCCAGGCCCCGGGTTTCCTCCTCTCCCCGTGGGCGCACGTTTTACCGAGTCCGTGTGCTCCGCCAGACGAGCCGCCTGCCATCACAACTCGCGTTTGCTTTAGAATCCTCGCTGCGGGTGCTCCCTCTTCTCCCTCCCACCTTGCCAATTTGACATTCTTACTTGATAACTTCCTGATAAAAATATTAGGTAAGGAAGAAATGTACATTTTTTAAAGCAACCTGTTCACTAATCTTTCTGCACCTTTTAAGAAGCCAGCCGGGAAATCTCAGGTTAGTTAGGAAATATTCGTTACATAAAAACTTGACTGCAGGACTAATAGGAGATGGAAGAATGGCCTTGCTCTATCAAAACGACCCGTCAGAACGACTTTGTTTCATATTTGATTTAATTGTCTCCCTCCTGACAGGCACATTCATCAATAGCTTAATGGTCAATCAGAAGTTGGCAGTGTCCGCGCTTTCCTTCTCTCCCATCCCCTGGTTTTGGATCTGCGCTATCAGAATGCCTCTGCTAATGGATGCGGGGAGAAGGGGGGCCGAGGGGTCGCCGCCTGGAGACAAGAGGAGGGAAACCCTCCACTTTTAGGCTGGCAATGCGTGTGCGCAGGCCAGTACGTGAGCTGTGTGAGTTCTTGGGGGTTTGTTTGCGTGTGGACTTAAGTGGACAAGAAAGTTCCCATTGTTTCCCCTCTTTTCGCAGCCGCAAGTTGTGAGGCCCCTGCTGCTCCTGCGGCGTCCTGGGAGCGTGGGCACGTCCTGGGGGCGCGGACACGCTGGGTGCTTTGTGCTGGTAGCGGGGGCGTGGGGAGGTGTCTGCTGATTGGTGACTGGAGATCCAGTCCCCAGCAACCTTGAGAACCCTCGAGAATTTTCCCCCTCCAAACTGAAAGGTCCGCTCAGCCATAAAAAAAGAAAAGTTGTTTTGCCAGCTTCATTAGTGTTCACCTAATTAGCTGTAAACCTGATGGATTCCTGACAGCTGTAATGATTGGAGATGACAAGCTCGACGCAGTGTCATCCAGCAGAATTAGGTTTGCAGCTAGTTTGATGTAATCAAGTTGATATTACACAGTCCTGGCTGCCTTTAGTTGTGCATTAACTCAATTTTCTGCTGCAGGTGACAAATGGGCTTTGGTACCTGGATAATCATGTCATAGGAATTAGGGCCCTTGCGATGGTCTGGGGCAGAATAACAACCACAAAGGCCCAAGCACGGGCAGAGCGCGGCCAGGGCGCCCCGGTGCGGAGCCGTCCGTCTGGGTGAGGGCAGCCCCTCTGCGCCAGGCCCAGGCGGGCCCCGGGAGGCCCCAGAGGACAGGTGTCCGCCCTGCCTGTCCTCTCTCCCGGGGAGAGGTCATGCACGGCTCCGTGTCTGTTCTCAAGGGGAGAGGGACTGCTTCACCTGCTGAGCAGGGTCCTGGCAGGAGGGCCCTTCCTCCCTCCAGGCGTGTGGCTCTCCAGGGCCACGCTTCCGGCTGGACAAGGAGAGGTGGCTGCCGGCAGGGGCTCGGAGGAGCGGGGCAGGGAGGCTGGTGTCCTTCGGGCAGAGTGGCTGCGGTCCCTTGCTCGAGCAGGATTCTTTCCCGTGTCCAGTGTTTGTTTTCAAACAGGCATTTTAAAAACTGCCAGGAAAAAATACTAGAGCGATACCTAATAGCAGATAACATTCTACCCATTCACATTCATTTTCTGGGAGGGGGGATGTAAAATCCTAAAAGGCCATCGCCTAAACTTTCAAAAAATCCTCAATTTGCTACATAATTTGCTACTGGGCTTCGGAGCCTTATTTGTTGGAAGGAAAGAACCTTCTGGGGGGCCCTTTGGTGGCCATGTGCCCAGGGCGTGAGCCTCCGAGCACCTTGACTTCTGTAAGGGCGCCCGGACCCCTTAGAACCTGCTGGTGTGACAGAGAGATGGCCGTGTGTCTCCAGGGCACAGGACGGCTGCGGTGGCACTGCCCAGGGGGTCACGGTGCCGGCAGACACGGCATGCGGGTGGCCCAGCACCACGTCCTGGCCTTCCTGAGCCCTGTCCTCGCGCCGGGCAGCTCCGGAGAAGGGCTCTCCTCTTCCCGGGAGCTCAGGGCGCCGGCTGGAGGGCACTGCGGCTCCGGCCCCGGGGGCGTGTGCCCTCTGAAACCTGCCCACGGCTCTCTGCTGGACAGGTGCTGCACCCGGCAGCCAGACGCCAGGACAGCTGCCCCAGGTGCCTGCGCTGTGGTTCCCCCTTCCCGCAGAGCGAGAGCACCGGTGCCGGCTTTACAGAGGGAGTCAGGGAGAGGGAGGGGAAAACAAAGAGGGCAGGAGGCAGGGGTATTCCCTGGACGTGCACGCGGGGAGAGAGTCTTCCAGAACCGGCTGCTGTGCCCCCGTCACGCTGACAACTGTCAGTGCGGGCTCCAGTGCTCTCCAGGGCCACACTTGATGGCGAGCGGTTGATGTTGTCATTTTGTTCTCGGTTTTGCCTTGAGCGCGCTCGTAAACGGCAGCGAGACAGTCAATAACTGATGGATCAGCAGTTGCTCCCGAAACCGCCTCACTAGTCTGCATTTTCCCTCTTTTACTAAGGATGGTTTTGCAAAGTGATGAGGATGAGAGGCGACTGCTCAGGGCCAGCAAACGCAGGTGAGACCCCCGAGCCAAACCCTTCCTTCCAGCCCTCCACTTCGGGCTCCGGGAGGAGGAGGGCCAGCCCCTCGCTGCCTGCCTCCCCTTCCCCGTGCGTCTGTGCCGGGGGAAGCCAGGGCTGCGGCTCGGGAGGCGGCAGGGGAGTGCTGGCGTCCCCGGCCCTGGTGTGCACAGCCACGGCCGATTCCGGACCGTGAGCAGGTCCCTGCCCATCCCCGTGCAGGCCGGGCAGCTCTCCTGCCAGCCCGCCCTGATCGCTGCCTGTGCCTGGACACACTGTAAAAATAGCTGTGGTGCTGCAGTTCAGAGAGAAAGTAGGGTGTGCGTCTCCCCATCTGCGCCCGTGCCGGGAGATGGCCCAGCTTCCCTCGAGCTGCTCTGTGGCTCCTGGGAGCACCCACCCGCAGCCGTGGAGCCTCACAGCACAGGGCCGCGGCGCCACTGCCCGGGCCTCGCAGGTGTCTGTGTGCATGTGTGTGCGTGCCCGTGCATGTGCGTGTGTGTGTGTGTGTGTGTGTTACTTAGCCTCCAAATTGTGGTTTCTCTGTCTGAAGTCAAAAACGCAAGGTGGATACAGTATATTGTATTTGGTAACAATGATGTGGACTAGCACATGCAGACAGATAATGTGCAGTTGTAATTAGACTCAATAGACAGGCAGTCATTTTTAAATTCTTTGACACATGCATAAAATAGTCATATAATAAGATAAGATGACAATTTTATGTTAGGTTGATAAAGTGTCCCGATACATGCATTTAAATGTCTGTAAGCCTTTAAAAAAAATCCAGACAGATTAATTCTAGTTTCCAGTATCTGCAGCTAGTCATTAAATTAATTTTTAAATCATACTAAACAATGGCTATGAATGTGGTTCCCCCCCGCCTTAAGGAATTTTTACCTGAATGGTAAGAAATGGATACACAGACTTGGTAGCTTTCTCTGATTTTTCAACATTTGTAGACATCATCCATGTTAAACATGGACGCTGAAATTCTGGTTGCTGTTTGTGACTAGGATAACACTGTGCATCCTTGGAAGTGAAAAAAAAAAAAAAAGACAGGAACAGAACACAACCAGCCGCGCCCACGGGCCTCTCCTGCTCCAGGTTCTGGGGTCGCCACCAGGAAGGGGACCTAGTGCCCTTGACCAAACAGCGACGGAGTTGTCAGCCCCGTTCAAAAAACAAGACGTCTCGAGCACATCCACTTGATTTAATCAGCACTTGGATTCTTGGGTTTAATTACTTGCAATTCTGTAAATTATTTTGGTATTTCAGTGAGAGCGGCCAAAGAGGCGTGTGGAGGGGAAAGCGTTGCTCTGGAGTCACGTTACCCGGACTTCCCGGCCGCCTCCCCTCCTCGGCTCTCAGGTGTGCAAAGGTGAGGGGTATTTTAGATGTGTTTGGGCGTGATGATAGAGTGCTAATCTGCACTGTCAGGACACGCGTTATCAGTTATGACCGTGTTTTCGTCGTCCAGAACAGCGGTTGGGGAAGCAGGGCAAGTTCAGGTTGTCTTCGGGGGGCGGCACCAAAGCGGGCGGCTGCCCGGCGTCGCGTCCTTGCGCCCCTGGTCCCCGTGCTGGGGAAGGAAGGGTGGCAGGGCTGCAGCGGACAAGGGGAGAGGGAACTAATCCCTCTGGGCCCGGACGGGCGCTGGCAGGGGCCTGGCTCGCAGAGCCCCTGGCCCCGCCGTGGCTCACGGCTCGAGGCTCATGGCTCACAGGTGGGACCCGCCTCGTCCCCGAGCCCAGCCCAGTCTCGGCCGCCCGCCGCCCCTCCACACGCGTCTGGGTCCCCCCCTGTCTGCGCTGGACCGGGTGGCCCTGCTCGCCAGCAGTGGGAAGCAGGACACTCCGAACACTGGTGTCATCCCCACGCCGGAGCCCCCCTCCGTGGAGGCCCGAGGGCTGCTGGGTAGCACGCGAGCAGCGACTCAGACGCTCTCCCTGCCGGCTGCCCTGCCCGTCGTTAAACCTGGTCCCGTGCGCCCAGCTTCCTCCGAGTTCCCCGGGAAATGCATGTTGCACAGAATAGGCAATTTTTAATGAACAATTTAATGTAAATGGGTTTTGAATTTAAATTAATATTAATGAAGCCTTGAGTGAATTTATTTTGCATACGTAAAGGCTTGGGAGTCTTCCACCACGTGCTGTCCCCTTTATGTGGCAACAGTGTTGTGGGGGTTAGCCAGCCCCTTCCAGAGGCTCACACTTAAAAATTAAATTGATTTTACGTGTCCGACAGTGCCAGCATGTCACTAGGCAGAAGCGTTGCTTCGTGCAAAGAACTCACACCTCGTCTCCGGCTCGCCCTCCCGGTCCCCGCGCCCGCTCGTCCTGCAAGCCTCGCTGCCGAGGGCTCGCGTCGCTGCCGGGGAGGCGGGCCGGCAGCCGTCCCCTCGTCGGAGGCCCGCCTGCCTGGCGGAGCTCTGATGCGCTCTGTCTCCTGGGGTGACGGGGAGTTCTGTAATTAATTCTGGTAGATGTAATTGCTATAATCACTTGGATGTTACACATAATAAAGGTAATATGGTAAGCACATAAAAATATAAACACCTTATTGTAACTCTGCTGCTGAGGGTGCTTCCCGTCGAGCCTGGCGTGTGGACAGGTGCTCTTCAGCGGTGCCGGCCCCAGGCGGCCACTTCCTCGGGCCCCGTCCACGGACGTTCCAGGGGGGTCATTCGCTCCACGCGGGCCTTGGCTTGGAGGGCTCTCCGAGCTGGCTGCGTGGGAATCCTAACGGCCTTTTCCTTGAGGATGTGGCCGAGGGAGAGAAGGCCAGCGTCTTCTCCTGTGGACAGGGGGAGTGGACGCCTCAGCCGTGGGCGTGGCACGAGGTGAGAGCGTGGTGTGGGGGGGCAGCGGGGCCCGGAGAGGGTGCCTGCAGGGCTCCAGCCCTGCTGTGCATTATGGGAAGAGCCGCGTGCGCACGCACATGTGTGTGCCAGTGTGTGTGTGTGTGTGCGCACGCGTGTGTGTGCCAGTGTGTGTGTGTGTGCCCCGGCGTGGGCTTGTGGGGAAGCAGAGGAAGCCACCTTTCTGTGACAGTGCGGTCAGGGGGGTCAGCACAGAACGTGTGCTTTGTGACCCCTGTCGTTCTGACACAGCGCGCCAGGGGGTTGGCGGGTGCTGCCTGTTAGGAACCTGAGCGCGTGGGAGACACCCTCCCCAACCCCGCTCCTCCCCGGGGCCCAGGCCCCCACCGCAGGGCGTGGGGGAGTTTGCCCGAGACCCCAGCCACACAGCCCCACAGCCCCACAGCCCTGTGGGTGTGTCCGAGCACGTGGGAGCGGGGCCCCCTCTGCCAGTGCGGCCGGCAGGCGGGAGGGTGTGCTGGGAAGGAGACTGTCCTTCGGACGCTCCCCGCACGCACCGGACTCGGCCGGGCTCGGGGCTGCGTGTGCGGGCCGCCATCAGTGGTGCCCTGTCCCTCGCACTGCCGAGGTCACGGGCCCGTGGCCCAGAGTCGGCCCGACAGTTCGGGTGTGAATTCTGCACGTTCGTGGTTTATTTCTCAGTGTATTTTAAGTGACCAAGTATGTAAATCAGTCACACGCAGAAATAAAAGAGGAGACAGTGTAGGTGTGAGAAGGGGCTGCCGCCGGCTCCATGCAGGAGGGGGAGTGCGCCGGGAGGGGCGGACAGGGGTGGCGCTGCAGCGACCGGTGGGCCCGGGGCGGCCAGGGCAGGCGCTGGGCACAGGGCCCGGCAGGACCCGCCTCCTGGGCTCGGGGGCTCCGGCTCCCCGCCGCCAGGTGAGCAGGGCCGGCCCCCACGGTCCCTGGTCCGGGCCCCGGGCCTGGGCTGCAGCCGGCAGCCACCAGCTGCCCGGACTGTCTCCCTGGCGGGTTTTGATGGCGAGGATGATAAAAGGTCTGAGAACTCCGTAGGCCCCTGTAATCAGGACCAGCGCTGACATCCTTCTCAAGTTTGACAGCTTCTTCCTTTTCTCTCCTCACCGCCAAGCCTTTCTCCACTGAGTTTCCCCGCCCTCCCCCCCTGCCCCCCCCCCGCGGCCGCCCACCCTTCCCTCCTGCTCCTTCTTTCTGTGAGTCTCTCTTGTTTCATGTTCTTGATCAGCCTCAGATGCTGGGAATTATTTTTTTTCGGGTGGGAGGGGGAGTGTTGCTTTAGGTTTGTGGGTTGGGCAGGTGTGAGAGGAAGTCTGTTTTTTTTTTTTTTTGTACTGTAGGCCTGTTGCTAATTAATGTTCCTGCATAAGATTCTGTCGGAGTTGAGTAATGTTTTTGATCTTTATGCCTGATAACTGCATACTTAATGAGATTTCAAAGCTGTGAGTGCAGCTCCCTACAATTATTGACAGATGCCTTTTCTTTGCCATTGGGTTCAGCTCCATAAATCCTCCCGCCGTAATGAGGTTCAGCGGTGCCACCCTGGCAGTGAGCTAATGAAAGGGGGAGGGGGCGGCTCGTGGCTGTCTGACACATTTTTTTCCTTTAAAATTTACTATGCAGATGTCAAGCTGCGGGATGATTACTTCAAACATGCTAATTTTTATCTTGCTTTTGTGTCAGCCCTTTGCCATTAAAAAATAAATAAATAAAAGGACTAACCTTCCTCCACTTAATTTTTTTTCCCAAGCCCCGTTTTTAGTAGCCCACGGTGTGTGTCCGCTGGGGACGCCGGCACGCGCGTGGCCTG
Source organism: Phyllostomus discolor (assembly GCF_004126475.2). Taxonomy (NCBI): domain Eukaryota; kingdom Metazoa; phylum Chordata; class Mammalia; order Chiroptera; family Phyllostomidae; genus Phyllostomus; species Phyllostomus discolor. Next base: position 46,639,566 of record NC_040914.2, read on the forward strand.
GGGCAGGGGCCTGGCGGCAGGGCCCCCCCGCTCTGCCGTGGCAAGGGCGAGGGGGTAAAGTGTGGCTTCCCCGGGCCGCCGTCAGCTGCCCTGAGCGTGCACTGTGCACTGGGAACGGCGCAGGATTCGTTTCAGAGCTGGGAGCGGGTCCTGGCGGGGAAGAGCTGCACTGTGCCAAACAGTCGATTTCCTTTTCAGCGGAGCCATACATCACTGACCCACCCTTCCCTCCTGACAGAATGACACATGTCATTTATCATGTGGGCCCCAGCCAGACAGCGGGAGGGAGGGAAGCCCAGGGCCTGCTGTCCCCTCCCCACGCCGCTCCGCAGGCTGGCAGGGAGCGCTGCCGGTCTGGGGAGGGCGCGGAGGGCGCGGAGGGCAGGGCCGGGCGGCCGCAGCCAGGTGTGCGGGCCCGTGGGCCGCGGTCGGCAGAGGCGTGGAGAGGCCGCGGAGTCTGCTCACGCACGCTGCTCAGCCTCGGACTCTTCTCCGAACCCTGAGTCCCTGTCCCCGTTCCCCTTCCCCCTTCAGCGGCCGGGGAGCACCACCACCACCACCACCCAGGGCTGACAGGCGTCCCCGAGCCCCGGCTGCCAGGGGCGCCCGCGAGTCCCAGGGCACCTGGCCCCACAGGATGCACGCGTGCGTGGTGAAGACGGATGTCCCTTAAAAAGAGATGGATAGAGGGTGCCGGGCTCGGGGTGCCATCTGTCATCCTGAATATTACTCAGACTGGCCGTGTAAACCTGCGGCGCGAGGGCTGGACGCGCTGGGCAGGGCCGGGCCCGCGCACGCTCCCATCGATTGGCCTTGGGCTCTCATCGCTGCTGCCCGGACACAGGCCTCCCCTTCGAGACATGGGAGACCCCCAAGGGGGGGGGGACGGTGTTAGCCCGACTAATTTCCAAGGACACAGGGAAACATGAAGTGGCGGTGATTCACTCGCGAGCTCGCAGGCAGCCAGCTTCTCTCCCGTGTGTCTGTCCCTCTCCCTCTCCCCCGACAGAGGCAGCCTCGGAGGAAACGTTAAAACATAAACAGAGCTGCAGCTTCCAAAGCCAGGACCCTTGTCTGATTTTTAAAAACTCTGTGACATGCTAAAGAAAATCTGTATCTGAAAAGCTCAGCACAACATGACTATTCAGCAAGCACTGGCTTGGGCAGCAGTGTGAGAAGGGAGAAGCGGCCACCTCCACGGCTCAGGAACACTTCAGAGAAAAAAACGATCCCTCGCGGCTCCCCGCCCCTGCTCTCGGCGGCCTCCTTCCCCTCGGCGTCTGCACTCTGGGCCCCTCAGAGGCCCCAGTGGACCCCCGCCAGGACTGATGTGGACAGCTGTTTCTGGGCCCCGGGGCTCTGCCCCGGGACACCCCACCTACTGGAGGTGCTCGGGGCGGCAGGCTGGCGGGCGCCCCCACGCCAGGGGCCTGCAGCTGCCGGAGGGCTCCCCCTCTCCCGCCGCAGAGGCCTGGCCGCCCGCGTCCCCGGGAGAGACGGGCGGGGAGCCCGGCCTTCCCGCCGCGTGCTCTCCACCAGGAGCCCCCACGGTGCAAATGTGATTGTCGGGCATTCTATTAAGTATGGGACTTTATCTGGGCCTGCTAATTAAATTTAGGGCTTCTCGTATGAGTTATAGTGCGGACATTAATTTTAAAAATGATGGGGCAGAGAGGTAGACCTGGTACTTTTTTCTTTTATCTAAAGAAATGAGAATCTAGAATTTGTGGAGTGGCTGCACACTCGCGTCTCACTGCCTCTCGCACAAACTTTCCCCGGCGTGCTCACTCGCCTCCTGGGCAGCTCTGCGCACACGCATGTGTTCTGGGGTCAGCAGCCCCTTGCTGTGCCTGCAGGGACGACTCGGGGCTGAATGTGAGGGTGGTGGCCCAGCTGCGCCCCCAAACCAGGCCGAGCCTGGCTCGTGTCCTGCGATGGGGCCTGCGGTGACATCCGGCTGCAGAAAGCTGGCCCGGCGCCTCCCTGAGACTCCGGGGAAGAAAGTAAAACTTTGATCCCCTGCCCTTGCACTTGGGCCGCGTGGGAGGTAATTGGAGGACAAGCCCCCGGGTGCGGGAGCAGCTGTAAACACCTCCGATACGGGCGGCACTGCCCGGTTTTCACTGATTAGGGAAACTTTGCTATTAATAGGGGCGAAGTCCATCCCAGGTATAATTGGTGAGGAACTGAGTGCACTCGTGGGAAGAAGCCTTGTTTTGTTTTTGTCCGCTTTCCTCCTTATCCCCTCTCCTCAGTTTTGTGGCTGGAGACATGATTTATTGCAGCCATCCATCTCGGGGGCTCATCCATCACACCCCGGTTGCTAGGAGATTGTGGCAGCAGCTGTTTGCTCTGAATCAGACAGAAAAGTTGTCAATCATCAAAGGCAGGTGAATAGCATTAGAAACACGCTATTGTCAGACGGAATAATTAATCAGAGGGAGAAAAGATAATTAAAAAGATATGACCCTTGCAAGTACTTGCTCTGGGTTGCCTGGAAAAAAAAAGGAAGAAAGGAAGAAAGAAAGAAAAACTGCCTGGTCTTTTCTAGACACTTAAGCAGCTGAGGGCTGATAAAATATGCACTCTGCAGCGCGTAGTTCTTAATTAATTGAAAAAGGTTCAACATTCAAAGACGATGCTGGAGAAAAGTCCGATTATGAGCTGAAGTAATATTTATTGTTTGCGCAAAGGGCTTGACACAGAGCTCCAACTTCCCGTCACAAACCTGCAGCCCCCCCGGAGGGGTCCTCAGGTGGGCTCTGACTCCCCTGGCTGCCGTGGGGGCTCCCTCAGGACGGCCCGAGACCCGAGGACCCGGAGGGGCCCAGCCCACGGGACCCCGTGCCCATCCATGTGTAGGGCGTGGGGGACGGCTGAATCCCTCCGGTGACAAGAACTTGTTTTTTTGAATAAAGGTGGGAGGCCCGGGAAGCACGCCCTGAAGTCTACCGGCAGGTCCGCGGGCAGAGCGCCGCACCGTCCCTGCGCCTCTCCAGGGTGTGCGCGGGCGGGCCTCGCCGCGGGCCCTGCCGCGGGCCCAAGGGGAGATTCCTCGCCCCTGTGGGTGCGACCCCAGGAGGACCACCAGGGGCCCCTGCCCTGACTGCCGACCTGGCCTCACTGGCTGAGCGGACCCCCGCCCCGGCCGAGGGGTGACTCTGGGTGCCCTTTTCCATCTCAAAAACACTCGTGGATCAGGGAGTTCATCCTTGCCTTTTCTGAAGCGAATGTGGAGAAATTGGAAAACATATTAAAGACTAGATGGAAAGTGGCATATCTGGAGTCGCTTTTCCGTTAAATATGCTACAAGCGCTGAAACAGATCCACTCTTTTATTTTTGGATACTATGCTTGATTTTCACACCATTCTCTTCCCAAAGAATAGCAGGACTTCTAAAATTAGCAGGAGGAGAAAAGGCCTGGATATTAGAATCCGGGAGGAGGCAGAAAGCAGCACTTTCTTGGGCTGGGACCCTGTCCTCAGGGCGCGCCGGACTGGGGCGCGGGGAACCCTGCTCTCCGGCCCCCGCGCAGGGACGTGTCGGGGACCGTCTGGGCACCCAGGAGAGCCCTGGGGTGGCATTCGGGCGTGACGTCCCCCATCCCCACGGTGCACTGGGAGTCCCACTGCGGGTGAGCAGGAGAGGAAGGTCGAGAGGAACTCAGGTGAGGACAAGTCCCTGCCTGGCCCACCGGAGCCCTCGCGGAGGTCCCGCTGGCCAGGCGGCTGGGAGGCGTTCTCACCCAGGACTCGGCCTCCAGGGAGCAGGCGGGCCGGCCAGACTCCACATGGCCCCCGGGGCCTCGAGTCTCCCCTCCTGAGCTGTGGAGTCCAGCTGGGGGTTTCCTGACCGCGCAGCGGTTACTGCTGAGGTTCCACGTTTTCTTGGGCAGCGCCTGTTCTTGACCTGTGGGGGGCCTGCTGCCGGGTGCCCAGGAGGCCACGGAGGCCTGGTGGGGCCTGGAGAGCTTCGGCAAGACGGCGGGGGCGTGTGGGTCAGGGGGCCTCCCCACCCCCGGGGGAGCAGGCTGCCTGGAGCCGGCAGCGAGGGCAGTTCCTCTGCCTCCCAGGTGAGCCCCGAGAAAGTGCGCACCCGGCGCGGCCACCGTGGTTCCGGAACGTGGCAGCCCCTCGGAGACGGCGGTGCTGGTACAAGCAGCCCGAATGTTCTTCCTCTTGCAAAAGGACGACGAAATCGAGGGAGAAAGGCACGGCCTTCAGGGTTTGAGCAGCTCCCACGGGTCATTTCCCTGGAGCTGCGTTTGTGTCTGCCCCATCCTCTCCTCCCAGGAGACCCAGGTGTCCGTTCAGGTGACTCCATGACAGACGGGAGAAGGGGCGAGCGGAGGGAGGGCGGGCCGGCCTTCCTCGCAGGAGGCTTGGCTCTGCAAGGGCACGCTGCGGCCGGAATCCCGGCATCTCTGTCCCTGGACTGTTGTTCCCGTGACACGGGAGGGCAGCAAGCACGGGTCTCGAGCGTCCCCGGGAGCGTGCTGCAGGAGAGCCTGCACGCTCGGGGTCACGTGCCGGCGCGAGACCCGGTGTTCGTGGTCTACAAAGTGGTCTGCATCCCCTCTGCAGTTCCGCAGGACCAGGCTTCCTGGAAGTCCTTCTCCTGTTTCAGCCGCGATGGACTCAAAGCAGGTGTGGCCCTGCCCGGCAGGTGTGGCCCTGCCCGGCAGCTGTGCCTGGAGCCTGGACGAGATAGATACAAAGAAGGCACAAGTTAACCGCAGACAGATACAAAGAACACAAACTAGCCGCCTTAGATACAAACAGCACAAATGAACCGGTGCCACTCCCTGTAGGAAGAGACAAGACTCAGACCTGGTTGTGAGGCCCCCTCTGCCTGAGCAAAGCTTTGAGGGGGCCTCACAACCAGGGTGCTCATTTGGGAGGGGTGAGGACCATTCCCAGTGGTTTCCACAGGGTGCGGCGGCCGCCTCCTGGACGCCCCACCGGCTGCCTCTGCGTGCGCTGGGACTGCAGTGGACCGGCTCCATTGCATGCCGGAGGCGGCGGACCGGGCTGTGCCGGACGAGGCTGCGGGGGTGCTGCCCGCCCTAGGTCTCTGTGCGGAGCAGCGAGGCCCCGTGGGTGCCGCCACGCACCTGTGGGTCCTGCCAGGGCAGGGGGGGGCCCTGAGACACCAGCGGATTCGAGGTGCGGGCTGTGCCCTCGCTGGGTTCTGGGGCGCAGGCTTCCTCGTGGCGTCGGGGGGATGGAGGGGGTGCCGTTTGGAAACGTGTGCATGCGCTTCCTGGGAGGAGAGGGAAGTGTTTCGCGTTTCCCCGAGGAAGACACCCTGCGTTACTGGGTGTGTTCTGTGGCGGGGGTCTTTCAGTTCGACGGACAAGGACTCATTGGCCTGGTGCGGGCACCTGGCTCAGGTGGACGGCAGGGCCGTGCTGGCCACGGTGGGAGGGACTCTGTGGGTCGCTCTCCCAGGACACGCTCCGTGGGCTGAGCCCGTTCCCGTGGCCCCTGGGCTCAGGTCTCTGTCCCAGAGAGTGTTGTGTGGCGCCCCCTGGGGGTGCAGTGCGGCTTTTTCTGGAGAGGGGGGGCTGCTCTTCCTGCGGAGAGCTGGGAGGGTTTGCTGGTTAAGTGGGCTCTGTGAGTGACAGGCGATGGGGGAGGCGGAGCTGTGCTCGCAGGGGGTGGGGCTGCCTCTCCCCGCCCCCACCTCCCCCTGCACCCGCCTGCTCCCAGGGGGTGCCAGGGCGGCCGCAGTGACCTCCTGGGGGCTCAGATGAGCTCTGGGTTGAACCCTTCCCTGTGGCCCAGCACCCAGGGACCCCGAGTGGGACCTCACGTCATTTGTTTTGACCGCCTCTGCCCCTGTCAACGGGCGTGCCACGGTGGCCTTTTCCGGGGCCACCTCCCACCCGTGTCCCGGTGCCCATGACCTTAGAAACGGAGAGCCGTGGCGTGGGTGCAGGGTCCCGGGAGCCAGCCCTCTGCACTGGCGTCCCCACCGCGGGGAGAGCGCGCGCTGGCCGGTGACAGCTCTGCACGAACCTCGTTATTGGCTGCATCCCCAGCAGAGCCGATGGCCTCCGCGGGGCAGCCCCCAGGTCACTCCCGAGTATGGGTGACCCGCCGTCACCGCCCCCAGACGTGGGCCCAGTGAGCACCCTGCAAGGGCGGCGACCGTTGAGTGAGACCTGCCTGTGCCGCTTCCGTGGGACGGGCGGCCCGCAGTGTCCCCGTCCCGGGTGTGAGGAGGGTGGGGCCCCAGGACTGGCCCGCGCCCCTCTGACCCACCCCTGAGCACCCCTGGGACTACCCCACTCGGAGCGGGAGAGTGTGCAGTGAGTGCGCTGTCGGGGGGCCCAGGCCCGGCACCGCACCGACGACGGAGGGGCAAGGGGGCTGAGCCGAGAGCAGGCCCTGCATCAGGGCTCTGCACGGGCTGGTCATGGAAGGAGGGCTGTGCCTCCCCCCCCCCCCCCGCCCCCCGGGTGGGGACCGTGGGCATCTGTGAAGGGGAGCGTTAGGGTCTGGAGACCTGGCTGCAGCGGGCAGGGTGAGAGCAGGGCGGGCCCCGGTTCTGGGGCGCACAGGCACCGTGTGTGCCCGCCCCTCGGGCTCCCCGTCCCAGACATGCCCGGCCGGTGGGTACCGCCGGGCAGCCGGGCCCAGCCACTCTGCTCGGAGAGAGGCCCCACCCCCCAGCAGAGACCTGGGGTGCCCTGCGCTGGAAACCTAAGATGGACGTTCTGTTAAAACCAGTAGATTTTCAGCCACCGCTGGGCTGAACGGCTTCGCTGTGCCGGTGCCGGCGGGCGGACGCAGACGCCATGGCCGCCTCCCCGCACTCCGCGGGGCGTCCTCGCCCAGACGCGGTCTCCTCTTCTTCCTGGGACTCCGGCCCAGCCGGGCGAGCAGAGCGGCGTGGGGGGCCCAGCTCCTCCAGCCGGTCTCAGCCACACCTCCTGCGACCTGGGACCGGGGACCCCGGGACCCGGGACCCCCGGAGGGTTAGGTGCCCCTGTGCGTGCAGGCTCATTTAAAAAGACCCCTCACGAGAGACGTGGAGGGCCCACGACAAAGACGAAAACGTGATAGACGGGCTGCTGCGAGCTGTGGGAGAAACCCAGCACCCAGTGCAACTCAGCAGGCAGGGAGTGGCTGCTGGCTGTGGGGTTCCCTCACAGAGGCGTTTCCCTTCCCAGGTGTCTCCTGTCTCGCGGGCTTTGGTTCCCAGGAGAGTCTGGGGGGCAGGTGGGGACACGCCCAGGTTTCTGTTCCCGTGGCCTCAGACAGAGGGGGAAACCCTTAGGCGGTTCTGGACCCCCCTGTTGGGGGGGGGGCAGCTCCAGGGCCCAGGGTGGCCTCAGGAGGCCCGCCCTGTATAGGCCGTGTCCTTCCATGCCGGGGGCTCCGGCTGTGCCAGCGGGTGGCTGAGTGGGCTTGTGGTCCCGGAGACACAGGCCGCCGGGCCCAGACGGAGCTGGGGCTCCGCCAACAGGAGCCCCTGGGACAGCGCGTCCCTGCGTGCGGCCTGTGTCCCGGCCACCCGCCCACCGGGCCGCTGCGGGCTGGCCGGAGGTGTTGTCTGCGCGTCAGCGAACCCGCGGCCTGCAGCACAGCTCGGTGGTGGTCCGAGTGTGGAGGGACGGGACCACCCAGCACACTGGCTCCGGCGCTTGTGTCCCTCCCGCCCCCGCCGCCCCGAGGGCGAGGGGAGGTTGGGGGTGGACGTGGACTGGAGAAGGTGTGTGTGGGTGTCGCTGGGGGACCGGGTGCCCGAGACAGGCAGGCCCAGCCTGCCACTGTGGCCCTCGCCTCCCGGGGCCCAGCCCCACAGATGGCTCTGGGAGCCCACGGGCCGGCGGGCAGGGCGCGTCAGGTCCAGCCGCCGGGAGGTCTCCGTGGGTGTCCCTGTTGTCCCCACACTCGAGACTGGCAGGGAAGGCGGTGCTGCTGCGGAGGGGAGCCAGCCTCTCGGCGGTCACAGCAGCTTCCCCGAATTAGGAAAAACCTCGGCCCTCTTTGAAAGGAAATAAAGGAGGAACCCAGTGCAAGGGAAACAAAAAAGCTGATATTACAGTTTTTGTGATTACTCACATCCTAGGCTGGGGCCGGAGGAAGCCAGTTATAATGGGATTTCATTTTTCCCCTTCCGAGCGGCGTCTCTGCCCTTTCTCTGTGGCGGGGAGGAGAGGTTTGCGCGTGGGGTGGAAGCGGCACCACGCTCTGCACACGGGCCTGGCTCTCGCCGGCCGAGGGCGGGAGCTGTGGTCTTGCAGTTAATTCCGAGGCTGGGAGGTGCCGTGGGGCCGGGTGAGGGGGCTGGGCCCTGCCTGCTCCTTGCCCCCAGTGCACGTCTGGCCCGCCCCCTGTCAGCCGAGACAGGAGCCTTCCACCAGGTGAGCAGACCACCCAGGCGCTGCGAGTCACCCGCCCTCAGCTCTCCAGAGGCGGTGCTCTGCAGCAGCCTGGAGGCTGCTCGGTGCTCGCAGCGCTGTGTCCATACCAGGTTCCAGGGCCGGCCTGTTGCTGCCGGCGCCCCTGGGCTCACTGTGCGCACGAGGGCAGAGGCCGACACGCAGCAGCGGTGCCTCACCCTCGCCGGGGGCTGAACGGAGTGCACGCTCGGGAGGCAGACCTGCGTGTGCCTTTTGTGTGGGCGACTCCAGCCCCCGGTCCCCCGCCGCGCCCGCCAGGTGGACTCTCGCTCTGCACACGGAGCCCGCCGGGCAGCTCAGCGCCCCCTGTCTCCGTGGTGGGGGGGGGGACCGCCTCTGTCTCCCTTCTTGCTTGGGGAGCTTAGGCGCCGAGCCCAGAAGCGGTCACATGCTCAGGGTCAGCAAAGCAGCTCCGTGACGTTCCCGCCCCTGACGTCTGGGCAGCGTGCCTCGGCTGCCCATTGCCGTGTCTGTGCCACCACGGACGGCGGGTTGCCGTGTCCAGGGCCACGCATTCGACCTCAGAGACGGGCAGCCTCGTCTCGTGGGCTGGGGGATGGGAGCACTCGCTGTCCACGAGCAGCCGCCCGGGGAGCTGGCGCGGCCCCCAAGGCACCGGACCGGTGCGTCACGCCCAGGCGCGGCTGCTGAGCTGCGAGGGCGAGCTGCTCCCGAGCAGGGGACGGCAGAAGCGGAGGTTTCGAGAGGACGTGCAGGTCTGTGAGGGGGTCATCGGAGACGCTGCATCCTGGAAACCACCTCCCGCGGCTGTGGTTCCAGATAACTCTTTATTCTGAAACTGTGAGACCTGCACTCGCTAGTGGTGTCATGGTTGTTGCTGATTCAAAACAAAACCTCCTGTCCGGAGGCTTCGGTGCCGCGTCCGGCTGCGCCTCACTCAGAGCAGCACCGGAACACTCTCTCCCTCTCCACCGGGTACGAGGCACTTGAAAAGGAGAAAGCCGCTTTCTGCCGAAGGAAGTGGGCCGGGCCCTTGCGATCTGACCGGCCTTTCTGGAGGAGGACTCGCCCAGCCTTCCGTCTCGGCGGCATTCGCACGCGGCTGAGGCCGGGTGGCCGGGCGGGGTGGACCCGAACCTCTCCGTCCGGCGCAGGCTGCCCCCGGGCCCGCCGGGCCGAGGTGCGGGCGTGGCCAGCAGGCCCTGCGCGTCTCGTGGCCAGCAGCGTCCACGCGCCCGGGGCTCTCCGGCACCGGCAGAGGGGAGTCTCTCTGGGGTGTGCAGGTTGCGTTCACCACTTCACCTCCCCAGAGACGCGTGGGCACCAGGGGGAGCCGGCACCGTCGATCCCACCGGGGGTCCCGGGGGGAAGTTCCGCTGCTCCTGACAGAGTGGACAGCACCGCGTCCCTTAGTCATCCCCGAGGCTTCGCCCGTCACACCGTTAGCTTCTTCGGGGGACGGAGATAAGTAGCTGGTATCCTCAGGAACAAAGTGTGAACTGAAGGCCTTTAATTATTGATATCTCAGGAACCAAAGGTTCCGCAGCGACCTTGTCGGTGCCTCGCGGTCTGACGGCGGGCCGGCTGGGCTCAGACGCCGCCGGGGGAGCCTGCGAGGGGGAGCGAGAGGCAGGTCGGAGACCGTGGCAGCCAGCGCCTCCCGTCTGCCCCGGGAAGAGCCCGTCTCCCGTGCGCACAGAGCGTGGAGGCCGGCGGCGTGCAGGGCGCCTGCGGGGCTGCGTGGGGAGGCAGCCGCCGGCCTGTCGCTGCCTCCGAGCAGAGCGCCTGGCTCACGCACACGCTGTGTGTTTGTGTGCTCGGGTGTGTGCGTGCGTGTGCGCGCAGTGCCTGGGTGCGCAGCCCGGCCGGAAGCAGCGTCCCCACAGCCTGGCTCTCACCAGAGGGATGTTCTGCGATGAGCCCCCTGGGTGTCCCCAGGCGGAGGGAGGAGAAAGCCAACAGGCCACGTCTCCCCTCGCTCACCGCCTGGCCCGTTCCCCGTGCAGGAGGGGGGGGGCCTCAGGGTTCACCCGACGGGCAGCTCCGGCTCGTCACGTTTTCCGTGGTCTCAGCGTCTCGGTTTTAAAGTGTGGAATGTGGTTCCCAGGGTTTTTTGGTTTTTTTAAGATTTAATTTATTTCAGAGAGAGGGGAAGGGAGGCAGAAAGAGAGGGAGAGAAACATCAGTGTGTGGTTGCCTCTCGTGCGCCCCCCACTGGGGACCTGGCCCACAACCCAGGCATGTGCCCTGACTGGGAATCGAACCGGCAACTCTTTGGTTCACAGGCCGGCACTCAATCCACTGAGCCACACCAGCCGGGGTGGTCCCCAGGGTTTAAAACAGAAATGGAAACCCCTGGCCCCCTGCAGACGGGCACCAGCGGGCGCTGGGCCCCGAGTCCGGGCTCAGGCCCAGGTCTCAGAAGAGAAGGGACTTTCTCAGACGCGCTTCCCCGCCGCCGCCTGGTTGGCGCCGACAGCGGAGGGGGGGGGGGGGGGGGGCAGCCCCGCGCCGTCGAAAGCGCGCGCACCGTTGAGCTGCGACCGCCCCAGGCTCGAGTGCTGACCGTTAACCGGAGGCCTCACGACAGCAGACGCAGCCGGCGAGCGTGCAGCGCGTGTGTCACACGTGCCGTGCGGTGCTCTCACAGCGGAGGAGGCGGAGGGACGCAGACGCCGCTCGGGGAGTCTGAGCAGGACAGCGCACGCGCGGCGCGGCCCCTGTTCGCTGGAACACGTCCGCGCGCGGCGGACCCGTGCGGTGCGTGCGGACCTGCGGGGTCGGGGGGAGCGTCCGGCCCGCAGCGCCGCTCGCGGTGGTCACGGCACCTGCTGCCGAGGCGCGCGTGCGGCTGTTCCCCGTTCGCTGACCTTTGAGAGACGGAGCGCCCGCGCCTTCCAGCGGCCTGAGCGCCCAGAGGAGGGGGGAGGGGGGGAGCTTCCTGGGCCGGCGCCACCAGGGCCCCTCCCCCGCCGCGCTCCTGGGGAGGGGCTGGGCTCCCTTCCCGGGTCTCGGGGCTCCTGGCCCGTGTTGTGGGGGGGGGGGGTTCCGTCGGAACCCGAGGCTGGGAGAGGCTGCAGGGGGGGTGTCTGCAGTTCGAACAGGTAGGTGTGTGCGGAGGGAGACCGAGGCGCGGGCCCGCGGAGCTCGCAGTGGACCTCACGCAGAGGGCCCCCTGTCCCCAGCGTGCCCCCCGGATGTCGAGTCCCCGCAGCAGCAGGTACGCTGCCCCCTGGGGCTGCCTCCTTGGAGCCTCGCGGCGAGTGTCCGTCAGGCGCTTGCCCACGGCCTGAGACGCTCGCGCGTGAGAAAGGGCCTGGGGGGGAGGGAGTTATCACCAGAGGTAGGCGCCACCCTCACCGAAGGCTCACAGCGTCCAGACGTGTGCACGTGTGTGCATGTGCGCACACACATGCCCTCACACACATGTGTGCATGCACGAGGCTTCTGCGTACACAGGGCTGTGCCACAGACGCCGGAGATGCAGAGCCCGGAAGAGCTCGGCAGTGGCTTCCCTTTGTGAGACAAAATGCATTCTAATTTTTTTATTAAAGAAATGCGTGTGACACAGAGCCCAAGCGAATCAAAGGGCAAGCTGTGGAGAGGAAGTCCCCTCCCGTGGGCGAGCGTTGTCCCCGTTTTGTGGTGTGTCCTCGTGCACACTCACTCTCACAGACACACACTCACGCTGCCCCTCCGTGTGCGGTCAGGGGCGTGCCGTAGAGGCCGTCAGCGCGCCGCCAGGTGCGTCCGGAGACCGCGGAGCGCGGCCGGAGGTACAGACACCTGCGTGGTGGCGGAGGTGGGAACTGCGGGGTGGGGGAGCGCGGGGGAGTCCTTCAGACTCCGTGCTCCAGTCTCACGGGGACGTGGCCGCACAGCATGTGTCTCGGCGGCCGGCCCGTGTCACGCTGTGTCCTGTCACCGAGGTTCTCAGGTGCCACACGCTGAGCTGGGTGGAGTGGCGTGTGCTTTCTGAGGGCCCGTCCCCTCGTGCACGGCGTTCTCTCCAGAGGGGCACGTGCGTTCCCCCCAGGGTGCCTTCTCTGGCGACGCCACACCCTTCGACACGGGCCTCCCTGCAGTGCCACCGTCCACACGCGTCTCCGTGGGGACAGTGCCCGCGGCGGAACCGCCAGCCCAGCGGGCCCGTCCAGGTCACAGCGGCAGATCCCCTCCCACAGCGTCCTGGCCGGCAGCCTGGGCACCGAGGGGCGGTCTCCCCCTCCCGCTGAGCTGAGTGTGGGGGCCGGGATGTGAGGGAGCGTGGGAGTCCTCTGCTCGTCTCAGACCGCTTGCCTTTGTTATTTAAATCCCTGGATGACAAAGCAGGGCTGACGTTTCTAGGACAGACACCTTCAGACTCAGCGGGACAGACGGCCTTGCTGGGTGGACAGGCAGGAGGACCAAGGCCTGGAGTTGGGACCAGAAGAGCCCCCTTCTGCGGCCACTTCCTGGCCAAGCGCGGCCACCTGAGGCCCAGCGTCTGGGACCTGACTCTGTGCTCGGCCGCGGGGGACTGCACCGTGGGCACCACGGTGCCCGGGGGCTTACGTGGCCCGGGGGCAGGGCCCAGAGGCCCCCCCACCCCGGTGCTCTGTGTCCAGCTCCCACGGCGTGGGCAGCGGTGGCCGGCGCGCAGCACGGCTCCGTAGATAATGACTGCAGAAGACTGAAAACGTCCTTTTGGGTTTTGGCTGAATAATATTTAAGGATTTTGAAACAGTGACTTAATTGTGTTTTTATGTAATTGATGGCGTTCTACTAAAATGCGTTGAGACACCACATCAGCACTTTTCTAACTGTTCCTGGGAGAGAAGTGTGCTCGCATGAAAACGGCTCCTTCCCTTCCCACTCACGGAGCTGGAAACGGAGTCGCGGGGCTTGTGTGGAGCCGCGGTGCCCGGGGATGCTCCGGTTTTAAGGTGCCCCCCCCCCCCCCCGACACTGCCGCAGGAGCCCCAGGCCGCCTGCCGTGGGACGCCGGGCTGCCTGGCTTCCGCAGCGGTGCAGGGCGGGGAGGGCCGGTGTGCAGGGAGTCAGGGCGGAGCGCTGCTGGGCCGGTTCTGTGGCAGCCCGGGTCCCCGCCGGTGGGCTGCTCGGTGGGCTGCTCGGGGCTGGGGGAGGCCCTGAACGTCCCAGCCCGGCGCCCCTGCAGTCCCTCCTCCTCGGGCTCCGCCTCTGGGCCGCCTCGGGCTGGAAGGGGCTGGAACAGCTTCCCTTCCCAGAGACCGGGTGTGCGTTTGAGCCCTCCGCAACGTGTGTCGGCGTCAGAGGAGTCAGGGACTTTAAATAAATTGTTTGTTTTCCTGGTCTTGTGCACCATTGTCTTACGGGGGGGCGGGGGCTGCAATTTCAGTCGACAGTAAGAATTAATTTTGGCCCCAAATCTTCCTAGTTTGAGATTTTATTCTGAAGAGTCAAACTGTGAACATGAAAAATTGAAGCAGTTGCTTCCTGATTGTGGAAAACTCGCAGGTCTACTGAGTTAGAAAACGATGGCAGTGTTTTAAACACGCCACTGGCTGCCTTCCTCATGGCTTGGACCCGGTGTGCCGGGCACGCGGGCCGCAGGCGTGTGGCGTGTGCACAGACCCCAGGCGGGTCGGGCAGTGGCCTCGGTGTGGCCTCAGCGATGCTGCTCTCCTGAGCCTGCTCTGGTGCCCCCCAGGGCCTCCAGTCCTCGGGCCGTGGGTCCCCGCAGTGGGGGTGGCCGCCCCTGGGAGACTGTAGCCCCCAGGGAGCCTGTGACGGGGTGGGCGGGTGGCAGGTTCGGGGAGAGCCCCGTTCACTGTTCGGGAGAAATGGCTTTCCGGCACGTGGCAGCGTGGGCAGGCGACAGGCCGACCCCTCCTGCCGGACGGGAGCCGCGGTGCAGCAGCCCACGGGTGTGACGGGCAGAGGCCAGGCCCTTCGCACAGCCTGCGTGGGGGGGGGGCTTCCCGCGGGCTCACTGCGGGCTCACTGCGGGTCCGCCGGCGCGGGGCCCCTAGGGTCTGCAAGGCGGCTGCGCACGCCCCGACCAGACGGGGGTCGGGGGGTCCGGTGCTCCCGCGTGGTGGTGGCGCCCTTTGACACTCGGTCCTTGTGGAGGTGGACGCAGAAGCCCGAACGGACACGGACGAGGAGCGTACAGGGGAAGCTGCATCGGCAGAACAGTGCTTTCTCTCCTCGCTGACACGCCAAGCTCCCGTGTCCCGATGTCTGGGATAAATTCAGTGTTTTATCATCACACTGATTCACAGGAGCTCGTCATCCAACCGCAGCGGGTTTTGGTGATTTGTCAGGCACCCCAATCGCTGAGCGGTGAAGGCCGCCGCTCGCCTCCCTGGGGCCTCCAGCCGGACAGACCCGGGCCGCGCTGGGCCCCGGGGGCAGCGCGCTCCCTGCGGGCAGCGGGCCTCTGGCGTCGGGAAGGCGGGCAGTCCCCGCTCCGGGGCCGCCCCGCGCCCGCCAGCACAGGCGCGTCTGAAGCGGCTTCCACGGGAGAGGCGCCCTCCGCCGAGCGCTGCGCGGACGGAGCGGGGCGGAGATGCAGCGCGCACCCGTGCTCGCGCGCGCACGCGCTGTGCCAGGAGAGGGAAGGTCGTGCCCTGGGCTCCAAGTCGTGCTTCGTCTTCCTGACCCCCCTTCCGCGCTCCTGTCGGCAGCACCCGGCGTCCCCGGCCCCCGTGTCCGGTGGGGGTGGCGGGTGCTCTCGCGTGTCGGGGGCCTGGGCTGGGCCGACGGCAGCGAGGGCTCGGAAGCGTCCGTTCGCTCCTTCGCGGTTACGTCCTTCTCACCTCTTCTTTCCTGGCCTCGACTCCCCTCTGCGCCGCCCCCTCTCCCCCCTCGCACAGACGCACGCACCCTGGGGGCCGGCAGCACTCCCACCCCGGGCGGCTGCGGCCCGCGGCGGGTCCACATGGGAACCGGGTTTGGTGGGGCCGGAGCCCGTTTCATGCAGCGTCCGGGCACTAGCGGGTGTCCCTGCAGCTCCACGCGGAGCCTGGGGCTCCGGGCCGAGCCGAGGACAGGTCGCCAGATGTGCACACACTGGGGGGCAGTTTAAAAATAAGAACTTGGGCGTCCTTGGGGCGCTGCGGTGGGGAGCGTGTCCGCGGTCGCGGCGAGGTGACGAGGTGGAGCGAGGCCGTGGAACCTGGGAGCGGGGTCCAGCCCTGCCCGTCGTCACCTGTCTCTGTGTTGCAGCGATGGACGGGGTCAGAGGGTCACCTCAGGACACCAGGAGCTGGGAGGGGGGAGGGGCTGCGGGGAGAGCGGGCGGGCGCCGCTTCTCGCTCCTGCGGTTTCGATGCCATTTCTCCGCGCAGGCGCCTCCTCCCGCTGTGCGTGTGCCGGGGGCGTGAGGCGCTGCACTGACCCTCACCTGCTGAGCTACGCTTCTGAGGTCCTGAGGCAGATGCTCGCCTCTGGGAGGGTGCGGCCCGAGGCAGCCTGGTCGGGGGGCCGCTGACCCCCTCCCACAGTCCTTGGGGGGGGGGGGTGAGCCCTGCCTCCTCCTCCCCCTTCACTTGGCCGAGCTCAGCAAGGCTCGGGACTCGGCCTTGTCCTGCAGCCCGAGGCAGAAACCTTCCCCAGAGCCCCGCGAACCCCCAGGCCTCCCAGGCCTTCGAGGGACCCGTTGTTGTCGGGCCGGAGCCCCAGGAGCCGGGGCGGCCTCGGCCTCGGCCTCGGGCCCCCGCCTCCCCGCAGCCAGGCGGCCAGAGGACCGTGTCCTGGGCCCACCTGCCGGTGTCTGTGTCACAGCGCGCTGCAGAGGCCTCGGGCGGGGGCGGGTTGGCCACTGCGGGCGCCCGGAGCAGGCGTGGGTGGAAGGGCTCCAGCCGCTGCAGGCCGTGACCTTGACTGGGGACCCACACGCAGAGCTGCAGAGCGGGCCTGCCACACCAACCGTTGGTGTTCAGAAAGACATTTTTGCCTGGCCCGTCTGACTTCTTCTAGGGTTAATAGTGTTCACACGAGCAGCAACAAGGAAGGAGCTCAGAGTGCATGCCCGCACGGCAGGGTGGGCGTCAGGGACGCGGTCGGGGGGAGGGAGCAAGTCCAGGTGCAGAAGTGGGCGTGCGCCTGGCACCGTCCGGGTCCCTGAGTATGTGTCCAGGGGACCTGCCTGAGGGGAAGGGTAGCCGCGACCTTGTCACTCGCAGGTCGGTCCCAGCCCACGGGGCCCTGTTTGTCACTGTGCGTCCCCCTCCCGGGCACTTCGGACGAGAAGCATCTCTGGGTGTGGCCTTGCCGACCCTTCCGGCTCGAAGCCCTGATTTCTGAGCCACAGGGTCCCAGCTGCCTTTTAGTTCAGGGAGGTTCAGTAAGAAACTGTCATTTCGATCAGCCGTTGGTTTTGGAGAGAATTATGAACCGAAGGGCCTGCCACTGCTGGGTCTGGGGACAGCCCCCACCTGCCACCCCCCCCCCCGCACGCCAACTCTGTGTCCCATGGGGCCCCTTCCAGGGGCGGTCGAGTTTTGGGGTGAGGAAAAGTGTCTTGTTGATGCTGTTGTCAGGGTGGGGAGGGCCGAGCTCCTGTTCCTCCTGGGCCGGGGGCCGCCTGGCAGGCCGGGAGCGCACGTGGGGGGCGGGGGGGGGGAATCCGCTCCCACGGAGGTGGCCTTCGGCTGGCGGGGGGGGCTCGGGCGGCGAGGCGGGTGACGGTGCCGGCTGGGTGCTCCCACTGCCTTCTGCCGTCGCCCCCCTCGGTGTGGCGTGACGATTTCACCTTTGCGTGTATTTCAGATCCCTAACGAAGTCTCCGAAAAGTTTATTGGAAACAAGAGTCATGTGTGACATTCTTAAGGGATAAAAACAGTTTTCTGTATTTGTGCGACGGGGCCCCCTGTGTGCACAACATCCCGGGGCCTGCTGTGAGGTCTCCACGGCTCACCTGCCCCGCGAGAGGCTGGGCTGCCGTTGGGCGCTCCGGCCAGCCCGCCCTCAGCATCCTTGGCTGCCATGTTCTTGTTCTGCAGGGAGCGAGCGGGCCCTGCGACTCTGGACGGGGCGGTTTTGATGCGTGCTCGTGCGCCGAGGTCTGCTCATCCAGGGGAGTGGCTCCGTGGGTCCCCAGGACCCGGCTCCCGTGGCCACGGAGGAGCCGCGCTGGAAGGAGGGAGGTGCGTGTTGCCTGGGCACCAGGCTGCCGGGAGGGGCCCCATGGGGGCACGGAGCTGCTGGAAAGCGCCCCCCCCCCCCCCCCCCGCCGCAGGGACCTGGCGTTTGCTGCGGTGACCAGATCACTTCCTCCTGATAATGGAGGTCTCATCTTTGAGAGGTGGCAAGAGAAGATACTTTTGTTGAATGAGCTTCCTGCTAAGTTTCCGAGCCGTCGCTGGGTTTATGACATAATTGCTCTCCGTGTTGATGCCGTCTTTTATCAGAATTGTTTTTCATTGTTTTTAATAAAGGGATACAAATAATAGAAGACATTTTAGAAAGTGGGTTTTTGTTCTCTTATTCATGATTCTAAAAATTACCCAAAATAGATACTTTGCAAGAAAGGATTTTGTTACAAAAGTGACTAATTTAAACAGTTCATACAATGAACTTGCTAATGATCCTCAGAGTAGAGGCGTGCAACGCTCCTACTGTTGCCGTGTTTTACGACCAGAACCACACGGAAAGTTCCCATTGTGTCGTACAGTGAGTTTCACACAGCCGTCCTTTATCAACAGATGGCAACCAGCACATGAAAAATAATTAAAAAATAAAATGAAAAGAAACCGAGAATGAATTAAAGTGCTTCTTTGCGTTCTGATCTGCATTTTTGGTTTAGAATTTTTATGGTGAATTGCCATATTATCTGTTATATCAGTTTACAATGAGGCTCCTATCAGACATAAAACAGATTTATAATACCATTAAAATACAATATCAAAGAATGAATAAGCAATTCAATAAAATTACAATAACACAAAGATAAAATGAAAGCCTTTTCAATAACAGTTTTATGCAAGAACATTTTGCAGATAAATATGTGTTTATAGATCTTTTAAATGTACATTTATTATACTGTTCCTAATAGAGCCACAGGGGTTAATTTTTCCTGTGTGTTGTCTTTTATAAGTGGTTTAAAAGCTAACTGCAAAACTCTTCAATAGATTGTTCTGAATCTCTGGATTGATTTTGGTGACGGGGGCTCTCCCAGTCCTGCAGCTGCAGAGTCCCGTGCAAGCACAGCGGCGTGGCCGGGCCCCTGGCCGGGCAGAGGTGGGGGCGCCCCCGGGACCCAGACACGAAGGAGGTGGGGGGGGAGTCCTTTATGCACGAAGCAGGACTCGGAGATCTTCCTAACCCGGATGCTCAGGTCTGATTTCCGGAAGGAAAGTTAATAAACACAAAAACCAAAGAGCCGCGGACGACAAGCCATGCCGGTCGGCAATGACGGGCAGGCGGCAGGGGTGGCAGCGAGGCCCCAGGTCGCGCCACCGTGGGCCCTGGGCTGGCGGAGGAGAGGCCGCCACCCGTGAGGCCGGGCCCTGGGTGCCCACACCTGGCTCGTGCGTCCTCATGACGCATCCTGTTGACGTCCTCTGTCTGCATTTCCAGCAGGGAGCTCCCCGGTCTCCACGATCCTGGCCAAGCTTGGCAACAGGGTCAGTGCGGCCGGGACGCACGGCCGGCAGGTCTGAGCCTCCAGCGGGCCCCAGGCAGGGGGGAGGCCAGTGTCCCCGGCCCTTCGCGCCTCCCTCTCTCCGTAGCACCCGCTGTCACGGGTCCTGTCATCGCAGGGGCAGAGGCCCGGGGCGGGCCGCGCCCTGGGCCCCGTGAGGGCGGGCTGGAGCAGGCGCCCCGGAAAGGCTGCGGGTCGGGTCGCCATACACGTCTCCCCGCCTGGGCAGCTGGCCGTGGTCGGCTCTGGCCGGGGCAGGGGCTTGCCCGGGAGGTGGAGGGGG